>NW_005871065.1:11775661-11836249 GCF_000147115.1 Myotis lucifugus | reverse complement strand
CATCACAATTTAAAGGCAACAATTTGTCAGTTCATGGTAACTCTCAATGTACGCAGCTCAATGCTAATTGCCTTTTGTCCCTAATTGATCTTTTTAATCTAATAAAATGACAGCTATGACATTTAGAAGTGTGGTAACCTTTTCTCTATGTATTGACAGGTGCCCTTACCTCTACATTTTTGATAAATGGCTCTTACACTGCCTACCAGCCTTCCACACACTTTAAATGAGACTCAATTGCCCAGCAAGTACACAACTGCTAACTTCCCTTAGAGTTGATGTTTTAACAGGTGAAATTCTGCAGATGTTACTTTTTGAAAATATACCACTCAAAATGGGCAGCTTTCAACACATTTTTAAAGGTTTCAAGTACAAGAAAAGTCCTGTAGAGACAAGAAAGAAAATGGTTTGGCCGGGAAGGGGGCGGGGGGGGGGGGCGGGGAGGGAACTTGGCAAACAAACAAACAATAAACAAGAAATGAAATCCCTAAGCCATAGACAAACCTCTCTAAGAAATGTGGATTTCATACACTTGACTTTGTACCTAACTTGGGAATGACTATGAAGAATTGTCAGTGGAATATCAATTTGATAACAGGTGGAATGATTTCAGCCTTAGGAGTTGCAGGGCAGGCAATAAATACTGGGAGGGCATGGAACCAACTTGAGCCAATATTTTGACTCTAATGTAGGAAAAGTATTGAGCATAAGCCACAAAGGAAAAGACCCCTCATTGGAGTTCTTCACACAAATAAGTAATGTACTGTTATGCAGCCCTTCCACAATCCTGTTTATTTCTATTGGTGTGTATGCGTGCATGCGTGCGTGTGTGTGTGTGTGTGTGTGGTGGATTAAATGAAGTAGATTTAATAGTGCAACGGGACATGGAGGAAATTGCCCCTGCAGTTTCAAGGGCTTGATGGCCAGTGAGATGCCTCAGGAAATTTACTGTGGCGATTCTGGAATCGACTCTCCAGATCCTTTAGAACAGGGGTCCTCAAACTTTTTAAACAGGGGGCCAGTTCACTGTCCCTCAGACCGTTGGAGGGCCAGACTATAGTTTTAAAAAAAAACTATGAACAACTTATGCACACTGCACATGTCTTATTTTGAAGTAAAAAAACAAAACGGGAACAAATACAATATTTGTATTTGCATGTGGCCCGAGGGCCGTAGTTTGAGGACCCCTGCTTTAGAAAAAGCTGAATGATGTTAGTGATGCTGAGACCTGAGGTGTCAGCCAGCTAACTGTAAGACCCTCATCCTGGGTGTTTGACATGGGAAAGAGTAAAGGGAAGTGGTGATGTTGGGGAGGGGGCAATGAGGCATACATGGTGAAATAATGAGAAAGCAAGGTGAGAGGCTGCTTAGTCGAGCCACACAACCTCAACACCATATGGCCTTGTTCCTATGTTCATGCTTACTAAGTGGGCTCTTCCTTTGCTTTAACTTGTATGATTTCAAGGGGGCAAAAACACATGTTTTTTAAAAACGGGGAAGAGATATCACCTCTAAATTACCAAATAAGATTTTCATAAAGTTCTCAAAATTCAATGACAGAACAAAATGTTATGTTCAAGCTCAACATTGTCTTGATTATAGGCAAAATAGAATCACTCCCATGGGAAATCTATGTGTTTGTGATTTGGGGGGTTCCTTCTAGAATGGAAAATTAGACAATTAAGATTCCATAGGTGATATTTGGAGGCTGTTTTGGAGGGAACTATGATGGCAGGGTGAAGCCATAGGTTGAGATGATAGGGTCTGAAGCAGAGTAGAATAGAGAGAGGTGGGAGTTGTGCTAGGGGAGTTGATTTGGAGATAGGGATGTCTACATGTGGTCCTTGAATGGAGCAGATCAGAGGAAAATAGGAAAAGGTGAGGACTTTAATACTTAGAAGACCCCAAAAGAAAGCCAACTTGTTGCATGGTATCTCAGTCCAGATAATGTCTACAGTTCAGCAGGGTTTGGAATAGCGACATAGCCTCAGTGTGATCAGAGAAACAATGGAATCCCTGAAAACTGGGAGAAGCTAGCTCTCTTTTCTACAATCTGTCCAAGGAGTTCATGAGGTGGTTAACTCTATCTCACTCTCCTTTATGATCCTGCATCTTGTCCAGTCCCCTGGCAAAGTCAGCTTCGGCATGACACTGAAGGGATGAGGAAGGAGCTAGTGATGGACTTCTGGACCATCCCTATTGAGGAAGGAGACAGAGCAAGTTAGAGTGAGCTTCACAGACATTGGGAATGAGCCCTAAGAGATAGACAAAAGGTCCTCAACTGGGCAAAGGCTGTGAGTGATCAGTTATGTTATGAATCATAAAGAAACTGTTAGTTTAAGTATTTAAAACATCCCTGGGGAGAGGAACTAGGTAGCATGTCAGATCATCTCAAGATCTATGTTGAAGTTGAGAAAGCTCGGGTGCAAACCTATTGGGGAAGCTGAGTGGCAGGGACTTGCGGTGAGGTTTGCAGCGTTGACCATGTGGGCAGACTTTGGTGAAGCAGCCAAGGAGAAGATAAAAAGACTGGTGATCCCCAGTGATGACAGCTACAGTTCGCTCCTGGGGAAGTCTTCTCTGCGCAAATGAGCATATTGGTTCCCACAGGTTATAACAGAATAAACGCAAAGTGCCACTTTACAGACATAAGGAAAATAGAAATAATCTATGCAGAATACACTGAAATGCTATTTTACATAACCATTTCATAATAAAAATATTGTTCTGCATAAACAAACTGTGGCACATTTATACAGTGGAATATTATTCAGTGATAAAAACAAATGAGCCATCAAGCCACAAATAGACACAACAATTTAGAGAATCTTTAATGCATATGGCTAAGTGTGGGGGGGGTGAGTGAGGGGAGAAGCCAATCTGAAAAGGCTACAAATTGCATGATTCCAACTACATGATATTCCAAAAAAAAGTCAACAGTGAGATCAGTGGTTGCCAGGGGTTTATGGCGGGGGTGGGGATGAGGGGAGGGATGAATAGATGGAACCCAGGACATTCTAGGGGAAACTATTTTGTATGAGACTGTAGTGGTGGCTGCATACATTTGTCAAGATCCAAAGAATATACAACACAGAGAATGACCCCTAATGTGAACTGTGGATTTTGCTTAATAATAACACATTGCTGTTGGTTCATCAATTGTAACAAATGTCCACACCAATGCAAGAGTTAATACGAGGTAAACTGTGTGGGGGTGGGATTTATGAGAACTCTAAACTTGCTGTGCAAATTTATCGTAAGCCAAAAGTGCTCTAAAGTATGAAGTCTATTAAAATACGTTTTCAAGTTGTCTTGAATAAATTAACAATGACAGTAAAGATTGAGTGGCACTTAAACCAAATTTTAAAATTGAGATTTTATGTATGCCAATGTATTCATGAAGGGAAAATGAAAAACAGCACTTTTTATTTCTTTGTGGTTTTAATATTACAGAGTTTAATACAAACTTTATTCTGGTAAAACCCTTCGTTGTTGTTTTCTGAGTTTGTCACATATGTTTGTCTGTTTGTTATTAAGGTTTTAATTATCATTCTCTGAAGAGAAACCATAGAAGAAAGTCACTGTCTTGCTTGCCTCCGAGAAAACATATTCATTCACATATTAAAGAGTTAACACTAGCTATTTCACACTTGGCTTATGAGGAGAGATATTTCATGTTAATCCTCCAAAGTAAATGAGCTCTGCCAAACCGAGATGCCTTGAAAGATGTGTACAGAACCTCCAAATCAAATGATCACTCTACATGCAAATTCAACGGGGGCTACACACTGGAACTGGTATTTCATCTAAGTCCAAGTCTCAATCCGAGCAGCCGCGGACCATAAACAGAGGCATCTGTGAAGGATGTGCGAACGGCCAACCTTGTCTCCGGTAAGCGGGAGAGTTGAAGTCAGTGCCCCCTCCCCGCAAGGATCCTGTTGTGTCTTCTGTCATTCTTCCACGTCAGCCAGCAAGAGGCAGCGACAATCACCCCAAGAAAATAACACAAAATTTGTATCATATTCCAGGGGAGAGACGTTTGTGCTGAAATGTGGGGTGTCCATGAGGCCGTCTTCTATGAATGGTGAGAAAGGGCCCCGTGGCTCATCTAATGTAGAACATTAACGAGAACAGCGGCTTGTTCACCAACCTGAGTGGTATTATGGCTGGAGGAAAAAGTGAGGTTCTTTCATGTTCTCACAGCTCTGCCAGCCCGTGGGACTAGCTCCGTGGGACTCGCTCATTAGCTCCTTCTGGGCTTCCACACTCTTGCACTTGGGAAAGGCCACCCTCTCCCTCCCATAACAGAGCCAGCAGAGGGCCCCTTCCCCCTCAGCTCCATTCAGCAGCTGCTGGCTGTGGTTTGTTGTTTTTTAATCTTCACCCAAGGATATGTTTATTGACTTTAGAGAGAGGAGGGGAGAGGAGAGAGAGAGAGAGAGAGAGAGAGAAACATCCCATACATGTCCTGGCCAAGGATCGAACCAGCAACCGAGGTATGTGCCCTGACCTGGAATCAAACCCTCAACCCTTCGGTGTATGGGACGATGCTCCAACCAACAGAGCCACGGGCCAGGGCTGGCTGCCTCTTTGGAGGAGCCACTGTGAGGTCCCTGATTTATGAGGTGTGTTTACATTTGGCTCTGGGGGTTGCTGTTGGCCAGGCTAAACCAGTTTCCTTTAGCTTGTTTTTCTGGCACAGAAGGAAGTAAAAAATATATAATTATATCCATTTAACAAATTCCCTCTTTTTAAAATGCAAGTTCAACTTCAGTGGATACCTCTCAGAGAAGTGGAGTAATATAATTGTAAATAATATGTATTGCATAAATCACACATTTTTTTCATGAAAACACATGCAATAGAGCTGCTTGTGCCATCAATATGTGGTTTGTGGCTGAGAAGTGGAGACCTCCCAGTTCTTGGACGCCTCCAGCATCCCGCTCTCACTGGAGAAAACCTTCCCACATGATTCCTATAAAGCGCCCTCTGAACGGAACTTTCCTCTGAGGTTCCTAGTTTAGCCCATGAAATGCCAGGTTTTTCCTTTTAAATCCTCAAACCTGAGCAGTCACTGATTCAGGGAGGGAATAGAGCTGAAGACAGATATGCATTTGGGGAGGCCTTTTGTCAAGATCTGAAGGCCCATTGATTGCAGGAACTCACATACCTTTTTCACATTAAGAAAATGAACTTGTCAGAGGTATAGGAGGCATCTCGCAAAAACAGGAAGACAGAACTGGTCTGTTTAATGAATCAGTCTGTGACTCAGCAGTCAGCTGTGTCTATCTGTCAGCTCCAAATAGCAGGATTCTAATTTTGCAACACCTGGGGATGGAATTTCAAAATTCTCCTCTAATGACAGAGTGCACAGAGTTCTCTGGATAGAATCCCCTTTGGTGTGGCGCAGTTATGACGTCTGTGGTTCAGGTTAAAACAGGGCCATTGAGGCCCTTCAGTACCTCGAGGCAGAGCAAATACTGTGCAGTTCATTGAAATGAATGAAAGCTGATGCACTGACATTAAACGGCAGCAACTGCCAGATGACTGTGTAAATATATCACAATGTATACTAGCCTTGATCAAAGCCATCGTTGAATCACCAGAGAAGTGGTTTTAAAAATCCACACCACAGTCTTCCAGCCTAATCACAAAATAAATAGAGACTTTGTTTTTCCTGGTGGAGATGATGGGGAAAAGTGCATGCTGTATTGTAGCAGGAAGACTATCCACTTGGCGTGAGCACTCCGCAGCCTTGGCTGTGTGCTCCATCGCACGTAGCTCAGAGGGGTATTGTAACTGCTCCCTGTCCTTTGTTGTTACCACACTTGGAGCATCTCACGAGGAGTTATTGACCCAATATCTATTAAAACAATAGCATTAATTGAGGACAGGTATTTAGCAAGTGTATCTCACTTATCCCTGAGTATTAACACTATTTTGCAGCTAAAGACATAGGGACTCAAAGTGAATGACTTCCCCAGAGTGACAGAGCAGGTTTTCAGGCTGCAGTGCCTCAGAGTCCCTTAAAGGGTTTGTTAGGATTCTGATTGCTGGGCCCCACTCCCAGACTTTCATTTGGGGAGAACTGGGGTGGGACTAGAGAATTTGCATTGTAAACAAAGTAAGTCTGACTCTGGTCCAGTGTGCCATGCCAGCACGGCCAAGGGTGAACCCGAGTGGGGGCGGTGAAAGGATTTAGAAAAGACAGACAAGAGAATGAAAGCTGGGTCTCGGTGGGACGCTGCTTCTCTTCTGGAGAGACAGCACCCACGCCCGCAAGCCCTGTCTTTATTTTATAACAGATTCCACAAGGCAAAGTAAGGGCGTGGTCAAGATGTTTACAACATTCTCATGGGTTTTAATTCTACTAAACTACATGCACCTGAACTCTATCAAGCCCACATCACTCAGGCACGTGGGACCACGTGTTCGGACCATAGGTTCAAGCTTACAACTACAGCTGTTGGCTATTTTGGTGCTGAGAGGGCTCTGCCCTCCAAGCTGGGACTTGCACGTGGCCACGATAGGACTGTGCCCTCTCATCAGTCCGAGGCTTGAACCTGTCCAAACACTGTGGCTACTCTCCACAGTCCAGGATCACACTGTGGGAGCCTCTGGCCTGGAAAACGTGTGGTAGACATGGTAGTCTATGGTGAGTCTGCGTGGCTGGGAAGCCATGCTCTTTGCAGGGCACTCTGCGTGAAATCCAGCCAATGCCTTGACATTTCTGAACTCAGACCCTCTCATTTGAACAATATAAGCAAGTTTTGAAAAGGTTGTGTTGAGGATTTTTTAAAACAAGCTCATATATATGAGAGTGACCCTTCAGAAATGCACTGTCAGCCCCCAAGCCATGAGGAGCTCACAGTAGACACTCAATCACTGGTGGTTGGATTGAAACGAATTTGGCTGGTTTGGATAGAGTGATTTTTATACTCCCTGTGGACCTTAGCTTGAATAGTTTTCACTTTGGAACATCAAATGCCTCTGTAGTTAATGTGTGTTT
This sequence comes from Myotis lucifugus, assembly GCF_000147115.1. Lineage (NCBI taxonomy): Eukaryota > Metazoa > Chordata > Mammalia > Chiroptera > Vespertilionidae > Myotis > Myotis lucifugus. Next base: position 11,829,240 of record NW_005871065.1, on the reverse strand, counting down.
ATGTATTACAGGGCTTGGGAGAACACAATGGGTGTTTTCACAATCACTAATACTTTCTCCATCTTGAGTTACTGAATTAACCTGAATCACCTTTTAAATGTGGTAGAGTCACATGCTATTCTCCTTGAAAAATGATCTCCTAGGATTTGATTTTCCAACTGTGTTTCTTCTCACAAATCTCTGAAGTGAGTTGAATTGTGACATTAGCATCTTCTTTCTTTTTCCAAGACCTATTAGCTAGAAGTGTGAACACACAAGTAGCCTGTTTATAAACCTCATCTTCTTCATAAAAATATGGGAGAAGCAGTCAGAGGACAGAGAGATTAATGAAAACATAGTAGAGTCCTCCCTTTAACAGGTAATGAACCATTTATTATGTTTAGTTTACAAATGCCCACTCTTAATAGCTAGCATATGTCAAATTACTTACATGTCAATGGTACACAATTATCATCCATTCATTTTACATTTTCCATATTTATGACCTATGCCATTGCCTATGTCATATTTCATTTACAAGGAAGGATGCAATTGAAAGGAGAGTGACCCATGGCTCTCCTTCTGCAGAGTTTAAGCAGCTCTCTACCCAACGTCCTCCACTAAACAATTTGCTCAAATTGTGGAAACTTCATTTCTGTAATCATTTGTCCCAATAGAATCACGGTATACTATATGAAGCCCACAGAAGAAGCTTTCAGGCTTGCCTTTTCAGAGCTCATCATTTATAAAATAGCAAATGTACCCTTGAGAAGAGGCAGGTTGACCCTGAATAGCAGATTTCTCAAGACTGCCAAAGGGGAAAGGAGGTTCCATTTCCCTCTTGAATACGTGGCCTTGGAAATAATGCTGATGAGCGAGTCCATTTAACTGTTTTCTTTTCCCTGAGAAGCCTAACCTCACATTTCTGATGCCAGCTGCAAAGAAACCATTGGCTCAGACTAACAGGAATATAGACACTTGTCCACACATTGGATCTAAAGAAAGAGAGATATTGACAGATATATTCATGGGACATTCGTTACGTGTTCTCTTGTGTCCAATTTACAAGGTTAGCTGCATCAGGCTGTGATAACATTTCTTTGAATTAGAACACGAGTAACACCTGAACTACAAGTTGTTGGTTCTTTAATCTAAGAAGGAATAGAGCAAACGTGTGTGAAGAAATAGTACCTTGCAAGAGCAAGAGTAATTTTCAAAAATCCACTGTAATATATACAGATACAAAGCATTGCATTTTTGAATCACGCAAGGCTGAGTAGCTTAGCTGACTTCGAAGATATCTTGGAAGAATCTCGCAGCATCTTGGAAATGAACCATATCCCCATTCTGAGTAGAAAAAAACAGGACACCTGGCAGCCCTGTACCTTCCCTGAAGTCCCAGAGGAGGTCAGTGCCTGAGCCATGAGTAAAAACTTTGGCTTCCTGATTTAAGGAAATTTCTCACAAAACCTCTCCACTCTGTTGAGGGAGGAAGGAGAACTTCAGAAGCAGAGGCACCCTGCAAGGAAACAAAGCAAGCCTGGAGTACAGCTGAGCCCCTGTAGTGAAGAAGGGAGCTGAGCTCAGCTCTTCACTGTTGCTGATGCAGGAAAGAGCTGGAATGCAAACAGCGCCTTGCAGACCCTTTCCTGCTGAGTCAGGAAGCTCTTAGCTCAGCCACTTCCAATTGCCTCCCCTCAGGTTCTCTGCATGTGGAAACAAGACTCTCAATAGCACTATTACCTCTCTTTCCACTTCCACTCAGGAGTGCTTTGGGTATTGTCAAATATTCAGTCTGAAGAGTGAAGGGTTGAACATTATCAAGTGTCCTATAGCATCATGGCCACCCGTTTGTCCATGTTAGTAGCTTCCACTGCAAGAGGCTGCAAATCCCCTTGGAAGGGGGCTGTGGAATATATTGGCACATACACTTAGGGCAGTGATGGCGAACCTATGACACGCATGTCAGAGGTGACACGCGAACTCGTTTTTTTGGTTGATTTTTCTTTGTTAAATGGCATTTAAATATATAAAAATAAATATCAAAAATATAAGTCTTTGTTTTACTATGGTTGCAAATATCAAAAAATTTTTATATGTGACACAGCACCAGAGTTAAGTTAGGGTTTTTCAAAATGCTGACACGCCGAACTCAAAAGGTTCGCCATCACTGACTTAGGGCATAAAATGTCAATGCACAAGCCCACATTTGAAGCTCAAGTGGGACCAGGTGCTGGAGTGGGACCAGGTGCTGGAGTGGGAGTACTTGGTGTCACACTGTGGAGAGCCAGATATCAGGCTCCTGCCAGGGGGCTATGCACAGACAGGCCTGTGTTCAATCTCCTTGGTCCTAGTTGTATGCACTCTCCTTTCTGTTGTCCTTTGCTGACCTCTACTTTCCTTTCCCTCTCCCCCTCCCCTCCTCTCTTCCCAATTCCCCTCTGCCCTGGGTCTAGGGCCACATCCCCCAATGCTCCCTTCCCCATTTCCGCTTAGCCCACCCTGCCCTTCCCTCATGAGCTCCTGCTTGGTGCTCCCAGAACCTCATTTACTAAATTGCCTGTAGTATTTAAAACAAGCATGAGCACATGTGATATGGACAAAAAAGTGCCTTGAATATAATATATCGCCATATGTTATCAGTGGTCATCTCTGGACTATTTGTTTTATCTTTTATGGTTTTCAACAATATTCGATTTAAAAAAATAGAAATGAGCCCTAACCGGTTTGGCTCAGTGGATAGAGCCTCGGCCTGCGGACTCAAGGGTCCCAGGTTCGATTCCAGTCAAGGGCATGTACCTTGGTTGCGGGCACATCCCCAGTAGGGGGTGTGCAGGAGGCCGCTGATCGATATTTCTCTCTCATTGATATTTCTAACTCTCTATCCCTCTCCCTTCCTCTCTGCAAAAAATCAATAAAAATATATTTTAAAAAAACAGAAATGAAATGTCTTCAGCCATTACCCTGGAAAATTACAGAAAACAAACACATAACTCTTTTCTTGAAATTACTTTTACCAGAATTTTATGGTTCCTCAGAAAGAAATATGACATTTTATTTGGAGGCTATACTTTTCTAGGTCTCTGGCTTTCTTTGTCCAGGGTAGCAGATGCTAGGCTCGACTTTGGGGACACAACAGCAGGGACCCTGACCTCACAGCACCCACCAACCAGCAAGAGCCAGCCACACTGGACTAATGGTGCCACCTGATGGCTGACGTGGGCCAGACTTTGTGCCTTCTCTTTACTGTTCATGCCTTTCCTTCCATCCTAGTTTTATTTTACCTATTTTCCTTTCCTTTATATTATCTCAACACATTCTATCTTTATGATTTTTACGTCCTCTTCTATCCAGACTCGGTTCCAAACACCATGTTCCTTGTGCTCATTTCTTTACTCATTTCTTTCCATCACAGTGATGCCAAAATTTCTGTTCGGTCCTATGGGGCACAATTACAGTGTCTTGGCTAGGTTCAAGCCTCGGACTGATGAAAGGACAGGGTCCTCTCGTTGCCACGTGCAAGTCCCAGCTGGAGGGCAGGGCCCTCCCAGCACAATTATAGCCAATGGCTGTGGTAGTAAGCTTGAACCTATGGTCCAAACACGTGGCCCCACGTGCCTTGTGCTAGAGTTCAGGTGCATGTAGTTAAGTGAGGTTGAAACTCATGAGAATGCAGTAAACAACTTGATCACACCCCTACTTTGCCTCGTGGCATCTGCTATAAAATAAAGACACGATTTGTGGGCGCTGGCGCTGTCTCCTCATCAGGGAGCAGCGTCCCACCGAGACCCAGCTTTCATTCTCTTATCCGTCTTTCTTTAATCCTTTCACCCCCACCCCACTCAGTTTACCTTTGGCCGCAACACGGTCTGAGTTCATTGTTTCGAGTTCACAAAGAGATGAGCAAAAGCAGCATATATTAGAGACAGTAAAGAAAGCTCTCTGCAGCAGAGAGGGGAGCAGATAACTATGGAAGCTTCTTTGTCTATGGGTTAATATGTGCCCTGCTAACTTCCCACTGGTAGGTTCAAATAATTCTGCCCTACAATAGCCACACATTTTTGAACTTCAGGTTCCCGCTCATTTTCCCCACCTTTTGTGTCCAGCCCGTGATCAGAGCCCTTTGCTCTTGTGATTTCACGTGGGACAGGGTGTGGCTGAGGAACTGGTTTCTGCTCCCACAGGGCAGGGTTCAGTCCTCCTGCCCTTTATATTCCTATCATGCCCCCCCCTCCCCCATAGTCCCATCCCTAACTGCCAAGTTGCTTCTAGCTCAATAGCTTCCTTGAAATCTCTCAACCTTAGATCTATCCAATCACTTCCTGTCTCCATTACTATTCCATGGACTTCTGAATGCCTCTGGAGGAACATTCATGACCTCAGCTGGGCTCTTGGCTCAGCTCAGCACTCCTTGCATGAGCTTTCCTATGTCCCCACAAGCCATTCCCCTCAGGCATCATGCTCATTGCAATCATTCCTGCCTCACCTCTCTTAGAAGAAGACCTTGTCCCCATCTCACAGAGAGACTTGAAGCCACCTGCCATTAACCCTTATCTCTCAATCACCTGTCCTTACAAGGTCAAAATCAGTTACAGTTATAAGTCCTATAACTATAATCCAGATGTGACCAGATGTGACCCTTCTATGGCTCCTAATCTTTGATTCAGTGTCTTCTAGTACCTTATATTTTTCTGTGTCTTTCCTTAATTTTTTCCCCATGTACCCAACCTATGGTAAATATGGTCAAGTTTCTTCCATCATAAAGAATCTTTCTTCCCTCAACACTGACATCTTCAATTGGCTAGTCTTCTATTTCTTACCTATTATCTTCTTAAAATTAAATGTACTTGTTAGTATTTAAAATTTTTTTGTGTGAAATATTTTATACATACTGACAGGCTAAGAGTAGATATACACTGTGCTCACCTCCTTCCATGACCACATAAAAATTACAACTAAATTAGAGTACAACCATCATTGAAAACCACCTGAAGACCAGCTGAACAGAATTCTCATAACTAAGGATATAAAGAAGAAGCCATGCTGAGACTAGCAGTCATACTCTTCAAATAGACTGAAGGATTAAAAGATCATAGTACATCTGCAGCCATGGATGCAATTCTTCCCAATCATATCTTCTGTCTACCTGAGAGTCATCACAATCCTGAATTTTATGCTTAAATGTCCTCTTTAATAAAGACAAATTATATACATGGCCCTGGACTATGTTTAACTCTTCTTGCCTCTGTACTATTATAGGCCAGAATTTTAGACCATCTGGACATACTAAAGAAGGTTGTACTTGTCCATTCTGTCAATGACCTTCTGCTTATTGAACTGGAAAAATAGAAAGCAGCAAATTTGTTGGAGGCCTTGGTAAAACACATGGGAAATATAACCCTGTGATGATTTAGGGTCTACCACATTATAATATTTTAGAGATTTAGTGTTCTGTGTTTATCAGAACATCCCCTCTCAAGTAAAAGAAAACATAATTCATTTCACATCTCAAACTTTATAAAAGGACACACTCCTGACAGGCTTCTTTGGTGTGTGTACCATACCTGGGAATATTTCCCTGGACCATGCACCAGCTTTCCAGTGCACGAGAGCCCTTGGCAATATGTCCAAGCTGCACTACAAGAGCTCCTGCTGCTTGAGCCCCATGGCCTGGCAGACATCATATGTTAGAGATATATGATAGGAAAAGATGCCTGTGGGGTATATGGCAAGCCACAGGAGGAAAATCACAATGTAGAGTTCTTAGAGTTCTGGAGCAAGACCATGCCATCTGCAGCAAAGAATTGTACAACTCTCAAAAGGCAACTGTGAGCATGCTACTGGGTCCTGATGGAAATGGAGCTTTCCATCACAGGTCACCAAGTGACCCTGCAACCAGCAATGTCCATTATGTACTGGGTCTGCTAATCAGTCAGAATAGCAGTCTGTCATAAGGATGGTGTGTACAAGATCCTAATATGTTGACCTTTAAAAAGGTCAAAGAGCCACTTGGTGGCAAGTTGACTGCACTAGAACTTATCCACTCTTGAAGGGACAACTTATTCTTACAAGAATAGATACATGCTCCAAGTATGAATGTGTCTTTCCTGCTCACAGAACCTCAGCCAGCTCCACCATATGAGTTGGAAATGGATGTCTCATTTGAATCTCAAACTGGAGATAGAATCTAAACAAATAGCTTTAAGTGCAGGTTTGACAAGCAACTGAAAGATCTGCATATGGACATAAATTTATAAATCATGAGCTGATAGATGACCAATGCAGCCAGAGGTATGGATGTAACTGCCCAGAGATGGAACATAGAATGAGAAGAAAAGGTAGATGAAAACCTAAATCAAGGAACTCCCAATATATAGCAAATAGACAGGAAATAATGAACTAGCTTCTTTCTCATTTTTATTTTTTTAAGCCTCTCTTCAAGTAACACTTTTTTCTTTAAAACATCCCTGTGGAAAACAATACACCTCTCCCAAACCAAGTCTTGTCTTTGTGTGCCTATATTATTCTATTTGGATTCTAGACAATGCATTAATTTATGTAGCTAACAGACTTAGAATGCATTCATTTATTTATGCATTTGATAAGTGTATTCTATGTTTAAAAACCTTATTATATATTAAACACTATGATAGATGGTGGGAATGCTAAAACTAATGGAATAGATTTTGTCCTTGAATGATGTGACGGAGACTGACACAATGCTTACCAATTTCAATCGAGACAGTCACAAGAAACCTGAGGGGAAATCTGGTTACATTCAACATGATCCACAGATTTACTCCCTCTATGCCAAGGATGTGCCATCTACAACCCAAAGGACAACTAGCCCATGCCTATTTTTGTACATAAAGTTTGGTTGGCACAGTCCCACCGATTTGTTTATGTATCATCTATGGCTGTTTTCCAGTTACAATGGCAGAGTTGATTAGTTGTGAGCAAAACCATCTGCCCCAAAAGCATAAAATATTTACTATCTGACCCTTGACAGAAAAAGTATGCCAATTTCTGGCTTATCTACCATATAGAAATACAGGAAGCAAATAAATAATATTTAAAAAGTAACTATTTATAGTAAATAATTATTAGAAATTTTAAATAATTTTTCTTCCTTATATTTGATATAAAAAATTTTATGGCACGTTATATTTCAAACAACTGGCAACACAACAGTCTATAAGTATAAGCTGCACACAGTGCGTTTATAAACAGGGTAGACATATTTACAAACATAGGAATCATTTTGCCTGGATGGAAGTATGGCTGATTTGTATGTCTTTTTTCCCCTGCATATTTAATTTATTACAATATCCAGATGTTAATTACATGATCAGAAAATACTTAAACATGCATTTAAATGAGGATCCAGAAATTCCCAATTCTGGTTTCCCCCTGATTGCTAGTGGCATCTTGGTGTTATTATTAACATCTTTTCACCTTTTACAATATGGGAGAAAACTCTCTGGAACACTCTGATGATATGAATTTTCAATGTTACTAACTTTTAAGTCAAATCATTAATTATAGCGAGTTTCTGGCCTCAGTTATCTGCAGTTTAAGCCATACTTCAAAAGATGAATCCAGTTATGCAAAAATATATAAAAGAAAGACCAGGGGTTGCTTATCTTGTCTGCTGTGTTCTGTTTTTTTTTTTTTATCCTAGTAGATTTACCCATGAGCACTTGCCAACCCTCTAGGACCTGCCTATTCCAACATCACACACTCTGTTTGAGATCATCATGTTTTAGGATCAGATGAAAAATACCTATGTAATCTCACAACACTTGCCAGACATCATTTCAAAATTTAACAAAAGCAGCTCAAAAACACCAACCCATATCAGACATAGGCATGAAAGAAGGCCTCGTATAAATGACTAGCTAATGAAGATCAGCAATATGTTAAAAGTTAGAAAGCTTAAGAGATAAAGAACAAAATGAAAACACCAGACACACATGGAAATGGGATGCTCACAGCAAGGACTCCAGTCCAGAGCCCAAAATGTGGCCTCTGCCTCAGCCTCACTATCTGTCTTGGAGAAAGGCTGCCTGCGGGTCATTCCTGGGTGACCCCCAACCACAAGTCTGATGCAACGTTGTGCCTGGGCCTGCACACCTTTCTCTGAGACCTTCCCCAATCTGTAGGATGTATGTGGATTTCATGGCTGGCATGGAATTTCAAGGGAAACACATGGATTCATCAATGACCAGATTGTAATCTTAGACTCTCTGAGATGAGCTTCTCCTGCCTTGAAAGTCAAGTGCTCCTTCTTCAGCTCATGGTTGGTGGGGATATACCTTAAGTTTTCAGTTTCTAAGACATTGATTTAGTGATAACTCTTCAGAAAAAAAAATGAGAAAGTAAGAAAGAAACATAACCATATTTAAGTTATTACCAACTGAAATGTATTACTTGGAGATCAAGGAAATAAGATGAACGTGGCTCATGGTGTCAATTTCTTCCTCATTTAAATCAGAGAGGTGGGGCCGCTAGATGACCTCTGACACTGGTTCTAGATGTCTTAGAGAAATTTCACCAGCTTATACGGCCTGGAATTTCTAATGTCACTGGTATTCCTATCTGATCATTATTATTCTCTTCTATGATGCAGTCACACATCAAAGACCAAGAATCCTTGGAACCTCAGTGGTCTTTAAAATTGCTAGCTAGTCTCTCTGGGACAGCAGGAACAGTTTGTGAGGAAGCCTGGGAGCAGGCTGGTGAGGATTCTTCATCGTTTATGACTGGCATCCTTCCGTACTTCATCGTTCATGTCCTTTTAGGGCTTTCTCCTGCTTCAGAGTCCCAGCATGCCTCCGTAGGCAGAGGCCTCTCCTGATGAGCTGAGAGACCACTCAGTTCACTGCCAACGCCCAGGGGAGCAGGGGGAGAAGGAAGAAGTCCTGTTTCCTTACCCCATAACCGAAAGTGGAGAGTGCAGTGCAAAAGCATGTGCATTCCAAACCTTTGGGCCACGCTGCCTGAGAACAGTCCTGGCAAATCCTGAGGGAATAGGGCCACTCGCTGCAGCTCCCTACTCTCTTTGCAAGTCTGGAGCTCATCTCTCTGCTTCTGAGACAGGAGTACTCTCCAGTCATGACAGCTCTGAAGAGACCATTTCAAAGACAATGAAATGCAGACTGCAAAGGGCTAATTCCTTGCATACATACATTCCCCGGCTTATAAATCATCCTGTGAATACATTGAAAGCATGAGACACAGAGGGAGAGATGCACAATAAGAGAGTCCCTGCATTTAAATGAGGTTACCTTGAATTCTATGTCAAGGTGAACAGGAAGACTGTCAACCTCAGTTAATAATTATTCAGATTCTAGTCATTAAACCAGTCTCTCCAGTCTGACTGGGTATGGATAAACAAGAGTAAGAACTTCCAGACAAAAGCACATCTTGAATACTTTTCATTATACAATCATTCATTTAGTGGAATTATTTTCAATTTCTTAAACTAAAATATACACAATACACCATAGATTATTACCTTTTCCCCCTTTATCCTCTGCTATAGAATGGGTATAAAATAAAATTAGAAACAATTCGTTTTATAAAATCAGAGATCAAACAGATTCTCTAACATCATGGGGTGATAGAGGAGTTTATAAGCAGCTCTATTTTAGTAACTCTTTCCTGGTTGTATTGATAGCCTTTTTGTCATCAACCTGCCTTTATTGCCCAAATCTACCTGAAATATTTGATTTTCACATGCCCTTTTCACTGGGGGGAAAGGGGAGAGAGCAGAGAAGAAAGAGAAGGAGAAGGAGACCAAGAAAAGAATGCCCTATATCTTTTCAAAGAGAAGGATTTTTCTAATTCTATTTCATCCACATTGGTAAGTATAGGGTCATGTCCAAAAATAATATGACCAGAACAGATATTCTGCATCCAACTCTATAAATAGATCTAGCACAATCCCAGCTACCTCTATCTCATAGATGATCTAAAAACATTATTTTAAATTGGCACTTAAAAATATTGTGAGAAAGAAAAAATTCTTGGCCCTTCCTTCCTTTCTCTTGAACTTCCTGCTTCTTTGATTTCTTTCTCTCTAGCTTTTCTTTCCTGATAAGAATGCAGTGAAGAAGGGGCATACGCTCCCTTCTCTCCACAGTGAAGTAGACTGAATGCTGGCTCCCCAGGCCTGGGGATAAATTGGGGGTGGACTCAGACCTGATAATAGGACCCTGACAGTAGTTTTCTAATGTTACCCCTAAAAATTTCTCCTAACCTATAAACTTGCTCAGAATCAATAGTTTAATGAGTATAAACTATCCACTGCATTGAGTCCCTGCAGAAATAAGTATATTAGGACTTATTAGTTCCTGAAATCTAACAGTCAATATTTAAATGTACCTGCTTAAAATAAATTCTCCATATATTAAAAGAAGAAATAAGTGTTCCAGGCACCTCTCACAGACACCAAAAAGGTGTTATTGGACAGCCCCTGAGTCAGAGGGAGAGGGCTGTCCCCACCTCGAGTCTTGTCATGCTCATAGAACTGAATTCAAACAAGTGATGCCAGATAATTGCATTGTGATAAAGCCAATGTGTTTTTAAAAATTAAAGTAGGCACGTTTATTAAAGAAGCAAGGCAAACAAATCTACTCAGTTGTGCTTTCCCAAATGATTTGGAAAAGTGAGCTGGTGGGAGTTCAAGGGGTTATATATCCTTCTATCTATAGATTTTTAAATTCCTTTGCTAGATAGCCTGGTACAGGTTAAATCTAAAGGTCGCTCTCCCTTTTACTTTGTTATGGCTTTCACAGAATTTATGAGGAGCACCTAGCAATTAAATCCGGAGACTGCAAGCTTCTCTGTTTAAACAGTGGGATGGGATAAGACTGTACTCTTCCCTCCCCGTCCTCCCTCCTCTCTGCTGTGTCTTTAGTTGGTTTCAGGGTGACTTAAGCTATGTATTCTCTAGTCCCATTAAGATTCCCCCTCATTTCTCTCTTCCCTTCCCCCTCCTCTCCTGCTTTTCCGGACAGACATTAACCATTTGCTCTCAAGCTCCTTGGTTGGGAGAAGATAAGGGCTTGCAATTTACAAGCTGGCTGCAGGCTGTCAAACTGTTTGGCCTTGTTTAATTTTCTTGTCTCAGTTTCCCTATTGCTCCCCTGGAATTTTTCTAGCTTTTCACTATCCTGTAACATAAGCATTTATTCCTGGTCATCTTTTCTTCCTTTTCATCTATTATCATTATTTTTTAAATATTTTTTTAAATATGTTTTTATTGATTTCAGAGAGAAAGGGAGGAGGTATAGAAACATCAATGATGAGAGAGAATTATTGATCAGCTGCCTCCTTCACGCCCCCTACTGGCAATCAAGCCCACAACCCGGGCATGTGCCCTTACTGGAATTGAACCGAGACCCTTCAGTCCACAGGCCAACAACACTCTATCCACTGAGCAAAACTGGCTGGGACTAAATATGTTTTTATTGATTTCAGAGAGAGGAAGGGAGAGGGAGCGAGAACACTGAGAGAGAAATCTCGATCTGATGCCTCCTACACGCCCCCTACCGCAGACGGAGCCTGCAACCCTGCATGTGCCCTGACCTGGAATGGAACTGGCAACCTCCTCGTGCATGGGACAACACTCAACCAACAGAGCCACACCGGCAGGGCTCTTCTCTTTTATATAAACTCGTAATGTCCCAAAGAACCATAACTATTATTTACAAGTATGTCTTTTATCATCACGTCTAATGGAAATAACAAATACCCTATTATATTAACCTCCTATAATTTTGTCTGGGACCTGTGAAGAACCTGAAAGAGATATGATCAATATCCAATATTTCAGTCTAAATATCATAGAAGTCTAGAAACATTCTATTGTGAGACATTACCTTCAAAAAATTACCTCTGTTGTCTCTTATCAAAGTAAAATGTTTTATAAGTTCAGTATAGGTTTTCTAAGAACCTATATATTTTAGCTATTTAAAGTGTTCATTTTGCTATTTAAAGTATATAAGTTCTTTCAAAATATAGAAATAAAATAGAGGAAATATTTACCAAACCATTTAATTAAATAAAGGTATCTATCCATTTGAAAACATTTCTTGCCAAGTTACATATTATTGCAATTAAGAAATTCTTAGAACAAGATTTCAAAGAATAGCTGCCCCTCTTGATAAATTAAGTACCATGTAAAAAAAGTCTTTATTACAATTTGAAAAAAAAATAAAACATTGAAATGGCATGGCTTTTTAAAAATTAGTATGGCTTTTTTTTTTGAAGCCTACAATGATATTGTGGATTATTCTCAATGTTGGAATCCTCAAAGATAGTGCTGAGGATGAAGTGCCAACTACCTATATTTAAACTTTTAATTTAAACAAAAGTTATTGAATTGGTTTTATTTTTTTAAACCAACCTACTTCTAAGTCAACATAACAATGTTGTCCCCCTGTGTACATTTAATCACTGATGCTGTACAAATTTAATTTCCCCAAGAAGTATTAACTTGTTAGATTTCCTTCCCAGTTACAGGTTTATAGTAATTCTTGTAGATCAGAGCCTATGCTAACTCAAAAGGCCAAATGTGTCCTCAAATAAAAACTACGGCTCTTTTAACTGAATCCATTCCCAGAACTGGCAGACCCGGCTGCTCTTGGCCCCGGGGATTCATCTCCTATGGGAATCAATTGAAGTGTCACACATCACAGAGACAGTGATGTGGCCAGAGGGTGTTTTGGTGAGAGCCCTGCCTATCAATCTGAAATGAGGCTCCCAGAGAAAACAGCTTTTAATTGTCTAACAGTATATATTTAGAATGACTTCAAGGCAAGCATTAACTGGGAAATTGGAGCATTTCTGAAGTCCATGTCCAATTCAAGAATATGTCTAAAAATATCCTGAGCCCCTATTGTATTCTGGGTCCTGTGGCTAGGGGTCATTACTGCTCAAATAACTTAAATTCTGATGATAAAATCTGACAGTTGTAAGGCCAAATTGAACACATTTTCAGACTGTGTTTTAACAAAGCAATGATGTGATATATGGGACCACAGGGAATATAGAAAGTCATCCAGATTAGAGGTAATGGGGGGATGATTAGAGGGGCATAGCATTGGCCCTGGGTTTGGGGGGATCTATAGAAACCAGTGGAGCCCCCATAGGAGACACAGGGTTAGGCATATTCAGACATAGATGTTTACCCCCTCGAATCAGGGTAATATGTAGATAAGTGGAAAATAGATTGGCGCCAGATTACAGAAGACCTTAAGTGTCATTCTAAAGAGTTTGAACTTGGTAAGAAATGATAAGACATCTAGTATTTTCTTCTGCAGAGAAGACATAATTGCTTCAATGACCAAGATACCACATAAGGATCATATATACAGTATTTATTTTATCCTCACAGAAAATCCAATCAGGGTTTTTGCCTATTGCATGCAGTGGTATGAAATTAACTTACAATTAGACCCGTAAAGCTACCCTCTTGAAATAAATGTTTACATGTATGTTATGAGTAAGCTGTTTAGTTGGTTCACGGTCATCTTCTACAGGCAGATACCGAGTAAGCAGCTATGTTATTTTTCAACATAGGATATGGAAGCATGTACACACTAAGTATTGTTTCACAAACAGGGACAAGGGTTTTTGCTAGTCTCATTTCTCCCTGATTCAAATTCAACTGTCTGACTATTAAAGAACCATTCTTCCTACTATATCATGCTGTCACTTGATGGCCTCATCGTAGAATGGGTTTTCATTTTGGAATAAATTGCCTGAGAAGTAGATTGACAGCAGGGAAGCTCGAGTTTGCTATTTCCACTTTTAGATTATGCAGATTTAGAAAATGATCTTCATGCCCAGCTCACTTGTTCCTTTGGTCTTCTGGAGGAATGTGGGGCTCAGAGGTTCATATTTTGATTAAGGTGACCCACATTTTACAATCACACCTTTCAATCAGTTATTCCACTTTTCTTTTAGGTGCACCTGGAAAGTGCAGCATCACACTAATGTCAGCATAAGAAAGAATCTTAGACTCAATTTTAATGGTTGCTAAGATTATGATATAAAATGAATCATGTTCCCTGTTTATAATTACCTGAAAGACAAGGTTTATATCTTACTCATCCCTGTATTCCTTGCATTTAGCACACATTTTTGCCACAATGAGGACACTCAATAACTAGCATATTAAATTTCATTACATAAGATAGATTCATTGTAATTTCAAACCATGTGAACATTTTGTCACTGCTTACTGATAACATTTTCCAGTCCAGAAGAACATTCTATTGCCACGAGGACTTTCCATGAGGAGCTAATATCAAATAGTAACCCTGACACTGTTAGAACCAATGGAGGAATTCTGTTCATTAGTCCTGACTTGATTATACCTGCCACTATTCACTACTACATTAGGAGGTGAGAATATACATCATCATCATCATTCATAGAAACAGCCACAATATTGCTATCATCCATATGAAATCATGATGTGGCACTTGCCTAGCGGTCAAGCTGACTGGCTGGTCAATATTTTGAGTGAAATAATCTGAGAAGATGTGGCAGCAACGAGAAACATGAGGTAAATGTGCTTGGTTCGTGTGTTATATTTTTTAAATCTGGTTTCTCTTGTGTTAAACAGTATTTTTCATTCTTATCAAGGCTAATTCAAATGATACTTTTCAAACCCTCATATTATGCTGTTTACCCCCTCCTCAATTCAAGTAACTATTAATTCAGAGAAAATTACTTGGGCGCAAAATTCTTGTCTTATATAATGTGAAGTCATATTTCCTCAACACAGTAATTTGAGTCAGAAATCTGTTGAGTCTCAAATTATTGGCCGAAAACATTTAAGTTTCATTGATGCAAAACAATTCTCGCAGGACAATTTTATCACCTGTTTATTGGATTAAGAATAAAATATTAGGTATTGACTAATGAAACTTTGGTATTTTTGCTTCTGAAAAATGAAGCCCATAATTTAGCAATGGATTTTTCTCAAATAACCAGAAAAAAGTGATAAAACTTCTGGAAAAATCATAGTCTCCAGTGAATAAATACAATCTCAGAAAAATGAATTTCTATGGTTTCCATTAATGAAGATCTGAGGAAAGACTTTCCTGTCAGGAAAAAAAAAATCTGTGAAATGTAACATTAATATGATGTATTCACCAATGTTTGAACATTTAAAACCAAAATAGAAAAACTATTTTTAGGGTAAGGTATAAGCTTAAATATTGTGTTTTTAGCTAAGACATTTTCTCACCAGAAACAAATTTTTATTCAGGTAAGAAAATAAATAGACTTGACCATGGAAGTCTTCAGGTATGTCTTTCAGAGCATAACAATTTGGATGAATTATTTATTCTCTTCACCTCACTATATCGTGGGTGTCTCGTTGTTCTGTTGTTTATTCCAGAGAAAGTGTTTGTCATGCCTCTACTGCAAGGAATATATCTCCATGGTTTACGTAAGTTTTAGCAGCATCTCTTTCTTTCTTGGAGCCTAATTAAGCTGGTACGGTTAACAGGACTTATTGAATTTAATTTGAACAGCCTTTTTTTTAAGACTAGGTTCTTGCCTTGCAGAGAAGGCACATTAGGAAAACATAGGATCTGGGAAGCTTCCCCTGATTTCTGCACCTTGTCCTCTCTTATTGGAAGGAAGCAGGAGGAGAATGAGAAGAGATGGAGCCCATAGAGGGTGAATGTTTGGAAATAGCTCTGGCCTGGTGTGGTTTTTTACTGAGCCTTTATTTCACCTGGAAGACCTTCTGACTGTGCTATAAAAATGTCCGTTTTGGGAAAACCTCTAAATCTCAGCCACATATTTTTCTGAACTTCAGTTCTACTTTTCCAACCCCCTTTTTCTTTGGCATTTAGTACCTATCTTCGTCATTTAAAAAAAAAAGTGAGCCAACAGAAAGAAGTACTATTTCAGAATGTAAGTAGGGGGTAAAATCAACAACTAGAGTAGTGAGTACCCAGGGATTCTTTTCAGGGAAGGGGAAACTGTTTTTCTTTGACATTGAAGTTGCCAACGCAAAAAGAAAATCCTGTGGGAAGAAGGTTTCATTCTTTAAACCCTTTGCTTCTACAGCTCTGAACTGTAGCAGTATTGAGCAGAAACAACCTAAGAGTTTAAAAAAAAAAAACCAGTTAAATACACTGAAAATGAAATATTAAGTAATGGGATTTTTTTTTCCCTTGGTATAATCCTAACCCACTAAAGAAAAAAAACTTTCCCCTTAGCTTTATTTTCTTTATTTTTAATTCCAAATATGCAGTTCAAAAATTCATAAGTTAATAAAATTAAATCCACCATTTATAAAAAGAGTTCTGATTATATTTTGGTTCACAAAGACATAATCCTTCATATAATTAGAAATCATTTTTCAATTATTTTTCAAACTGGATTGAAAGACAGCATATACAACGTAGCCCAGAAACATGAAGGGGAAGATATTTTCACTAATCAAAGGTAGTAGGAGGCATTTTCTGCAAGTTCCACCTTTTATATATGGTTCTAAACCAAGCCAGATGAAAGGTCTAGCTAATTACTAAACATGTCTTCCCATGCTCTGGCTTCATGGTTAATGGCATTTCATCCATTCATTATTAATTGAGCACAGACAAAGTATTCTATTATTGTGCTGGGTGCTGTATGAGTGCTTGCTTCAATTGTAGCTACACCATTTCCTTAATAAGTAACCATTGGGGAGTCAATTAACTTCTTCAGGCCCTAGTGTCCTCATCTATAAAGTGGGTATGTTGAAAACAGTGCCTGCCTTTAGGGTTGCTGTAATGAAATAATGCACATTCTCTGGCATGTAAACAGTGTTTGCTCAGTAAATATTATTTATTGGGGAGGGAAGTTCTTCTAGTTAGGCATTTTAAAGGGTATGAAGAATTTTTATAAGAGTGATACTCAAAATGAGTGAAGCTTTGGTGACTATGAAAATGAGAGTGGGTTAATGGGTAGAGTAGGATAATGGGAAAGAGGAGAAAGATGAAAAAGACAAATTAGCCAACCTTATGTGAGCCCCTAAAGCTTTCCTCCATACACTGACCAATCTGCTGCAAGGCCTGAACATGGGAAGTGTCGCTGTTTGATGCTGTTTGATACCAGTTGTAGAGGAAAGTAAGAGCCTTTAAGTGTTCTTTATAATCATGGCAATTATCAACAGTCTTTCTAGCTCTTTCAAATATCCTCTGCTGCTACAGCTTTTCCCAAAACCACAGAAAGTATACACTGCTTTTGTTTATGCAAAAGGACTCAACTCACTAAGCAGAAACACCTGCATGTACATTGCTTTATATGTACTTGTTAATCTGTTCATGTCCTTCAGAATATCACATGGTCCATGGCCTTGAGACATTTACAGTCTACTGGGGACATGAACACATCAATAAGTGTGGATCATAACATTACGGGTAACTTGACTTTGAGCTGATTATGAGACCAAACTCATAACGTTAAACTTTTGGGGAGAAAACCACATATATTTTAAACTATGTGGACAAAAGATAGAAAACACTGCTACATTATACTTTTACTCCTAACGCCTGCATATAATAATTTTAAATACAGAAATATACAAAAATAGTTACAATTCTTTGTTAGATTTTTAAAAACTGAAATGATTGAAATGAAAACCACTGCATTTCTAAAACACAGATGTGGCTATTTCTGCAAAGGATTTATGGTCTTTTTGTGACTTATTAAAGTCATGCACCTGACTATTCACAGACCCAGACGCCCACTGCCTTCGTCCATGAGGACCGAGAATTAGTCCTCCCCAGGGCCAATTACTCTGCCCAATTGAACTGCTGTAAAAACAAATTGAATTATCAAGAGTTTTTCTGCTGATTCTAAAAAAGCTTGGGTGCAAAAAAAAAAAAAAAAGAAAGAAAAATAGTAATGGTGAGCCTTGAAGGTTTGACTGATAAAATACAATGTTCTTTAAGAATCTTGAAATTCAACATGACTGCAGTTTCTCTTAAGCTGTGGAGTAGCCAAAGCTTCCCCAAAGGGTTCATTCTGATGAAAAAGAACTTAGTTCATTCACAGACAAGAAAACTAAGATTCACAAGCTTTCAGTGATTTGTCCAAGGTCACAAAATTTAGTAAAATAACTAGATAACATAGTAACATAGTAGAGACAATCAGTCCTTAGAATATGAAGGATAGTTTTGCAAAAGTCAATAAAAATTATAGCTTACTTCAAAAATTGAAATAACCACAATAATGAAAAAAGTCCTTGTTTACCTTTATAAAATAAAGTCTTCATTCCAGTGTGTTTATTGTTGAGTTAAATGGTCTCAAAAGTGGGCTTTTATTCTCACTGCCTCAGAAAGATACTTAACACTCCAAAAAAGAATCCTCTGTGAAAAACAGTCATTTGTCCTAGAATATTCAAATCTTATGTAAGGTCACACAGAATTGGGCATAACACAGTTATTTCATCTACTAATTCACTCAATGAACATTTATCTGGAATTTAAATGAAGGCACTATTACTGATAGAGGAAATGTAAGACTATGCCAATGATGTATAAGTATAGTTATGTAAAGATGAGTAGGTAGAAAATAATGTTTAAGGGGAATCATGAAGTTAAACTCTGATCCTCTCCCCTAGGACTATACAAATATTTAGTAGGGCAGGGGAAAATGCTTTCCCCTTATTTTAGTCATTGATTCACTTATTCACTGAACATAAATCTACTGAACATCTGAGCTGTGCCATGCATTGGCTAAAGAGTATAGAGAAGTTGTAGGACTGGAGAAATAAATGGAAGATTTACTTCGTACTCTTTAAAGAGCAAACTCTATTCTTTCAGCTTTGTAGACTTCTAAAGAGCTAAATGCAAAATTAACTTTAAGATAAGCATTCAATGGTTACCTTTGTAAGAATAAGGAGCAACACAGCAGGACTACTTGTGGAAGTGGAATGGTAGTGTCAGTCACAGGAGTAAGATCAAGGAAAGCATTGAAAGTGGATATCTTGTTTTGCTTTATTTGTGAAAGGAGTGTTGAAGACTATTTTGGAATCATTTGGTAATCTTTCATCATGAAAAGTCACCATGATCTAGGTTCTAGATGTAGGAATAAGCTCGGCAATGTATTACCAAATGTATAAAAGGGTCCCGGGTGTCATATTTGGGATGCAGAAGCCTAAATAGTTGCTTACTTCTGATGTTGCAGGTCAAAACAAAGATGATTATAAAAGCCCAACTCCTAATTTTTTCTCAAGAAAGGTAGGTATATAACATTTACCCAAGTGTTTAAAACAAAGGAAAATAAAATTTTCCCAAGCTGACATGTAGCCTCTTCAAGGCTACAGGATTCTTGCTGGTCTCCTCTCCTCTTGGTTCAGCTCCATGGTCAGGTCCGCCTTGGCCACAACACATGGAGCACACATGCAGAACAGCACAATCCGCTTTGCTGTGTAGTGTCGGTGAGACCCCTCCTGGGGACTCTCGCACAAAATTAAGATGCCAGGCTGTGTTCACTGAGCAAGAGGGCTCATAAAAGTTTATTTTGGCACCAGCATTTAAGAGTCTTAACATCCTCTTGGCAGCATTGTTTCGTATGTCTATAGAGCCTCAAGGAGCATGTCAGCTGATGAAAATTCCTGATGAAATGTTTATATAAGCAGCAGGGCTAGTGAGAAGGCAAGTGCTCCAATCTGAATGACCACCCTGCCTGTGAAACTTGCTGCACTCAAGTTCCTCTCATGGGACTAGGGCATAAAACCTGATCACAAGATGCATAGCTAACTAAAGAAATATGCCTTTTAATAGGCCCAGTAGATCCAGTAAAACATATGGTTGGTTCACCGTCTTCCATGCCCGTGAGGCCTTACAGTCATTGCCTCTCATAGCCCTCACCTCTGCGTGTCCCAGTTCTTCATGGCCCAGCTCAGATTCCAGCAGGAAGAGCCAATTCCCCACATATCTCCCCTCACCGTGTGCTCCTGGAGGAGTGTATGTGACCTGCTCTGTGACAGCATGAACTAATCTCTTCATTATGGTTTTCTCAGAATAGTAGTCTTCATGCTTCGTAAAAGTCAAAATTGTGGCCTAAAAAACAATTCTCCACAGTGACTCTTATAGCAGAGGCGCTTAATACGTCATCATTGATTGAATAAAAACAAACAATTTCTGAGTGAATTGTCAACAACAAGACTCTGAGATATCACCAGTCTATACCCCCACGCTCATCATGGAACATGGTGGTGGGTTGGACATGTGGAAACAGGAAGAGTGGTGCCTGTGATGAACTGACATGGGAAAAATGTACAAGAAATGGGTGAGAAAAAGAAAGAAAAACATGATTCATTGAAAACTATGTCCATTATTACCATCTAGAGCAGTGATGGCGAACCTTTTGAGCTCGGCGTGTCAGCATTTTGAAAAACCCTAACTTAACTCTGGTGCCGTGTCACATATAGAAATATTTTGATATTTGCAACCATAGTAAAACAAAGACTTATATTTTTGATATTTATTTTATATATTTAAATGCCATTTAACAAAGAAAAATCAACCAAAAAAATGAGTTCGTGTGTCACCTCTGACACGCGTGTCATAGGTTCTCCATCACTGATCTAGAGACTTTGAGAGAAAAAAATTAACACTTGAATGTAACAGAGATGGACTTGCTCTGTTTAAGTGAGATCTCAAGACACAAGGGACAAACAGATAATTAAAGAAGCAATGGCTGTCGAGGGGCCGCATCGGAAAAGTGCTGAGTGTGAAAAGGATGGCACCCCACCAGCATAGAGGACTCCTGCTGGCCTCAGCGATGAGGGATGCTTGCTGAGACAGCGCTCTGATGAGCTCTAGAGCTACACCCTTGCTTTGTTCACAGAGGTCAAATGGCCTTTCACCTCCCCCCACAGACAATGAAAGACATTTTTCTGTCTAATCATCTAACATTCCATGTGTGGAAGTCCCCTATAGTATGGGGAGCAAGGGGCAAAAATTTCAGGAAAGAGGGGAATGGGTAGAGGTGGAAGAGAGCATAGAGGGGATACATGGTGATGGGAAAAAAATAAAATAGAATTAAAAAAGAAAAGAAAAAATAGCACAGTTTTTTCAAGTGGGTTTCTGTAGTTATTTTTTCAGATCCTGACATGCTCTGTATCTGTGTGAATTTTCTCTGGAATTCCACCTGCTTGCCTTTTCCAGCATTCTTTGGAACATGTTTGTCTCACAAATGCTGTAGGTAAAGAGGAGACAATGGTACCTTAATGTGGATATTTACCACAAGAAATGAATGTGAAATCTAACTATTTTAACGGACCTGTTTGTGTCTAGGGACACTGTGTTTGCATAAGATTTTGCAGATTAAACAGATGCCTTCTTTAATCAATCAGCCATGAAATATTTACTGGGACTAGTTTGTCTCTGCTTTACTATTACACTTCAAAGCTCTATCGCTAATCTGTCTACTTCTCCGAATCTCCACTGCCACCATCTCTCCTTCAGTCACTGCAGAGGCTTCGAGCTGGTCTGTGTCTCCTCTTGGCCTCCTCAAATCTATTCTCCACACAGCACCTACAGTAAGTATTTTAAATATATCATATTATGTTACTCTTCACCAAGTCCTTTAATGAATTTTTGATATATTTAAAAAGCAATTCAAGCTCCTTAGTATGGTGTGCCAAGTTCTATTAGTCAAAACATGTAAATATTATTTAAGAAGTGTAATTATGGTGGCAGTGAGGAGGATGAGCTGAAGAAGGAAGGGCCTACAGTCAGGTCATGGCCACAGGCTGAAGCTGTGGTGAGAGAATTGTGAGATGATGGGTCACAGTAGGAGTCAGAAGCAGTGGGCCAAGGGGACAACAAAAATGACAAAATGGGAGAATTGGAGGGTGATTTTTAGGGTTCTGACTTCAAATGATGCCATTGATTGTAACAGAGAATAGAAGTGAAGAAGCCTGGGAGAATGGACGTAAGGCATATGCTACTTGGATGCTATTTCTTTGTATTCAATAAGCATCGCTATTTTCCTGGGAAATTGTCCTGGGTACTAAAATGTTTGGTTTCAGCACTGGGTTAATCCTCAGGAGAGGCTTTCATCGCTGGAAATCCCTTCTCCTTTTCCTTCTAACAGGGCATCTCTGGCCCAGAGTTCCTGGATGACTGCCAGTTCCAGCAGACTCCTGTGCTCTGAGGCAAGCCCAGGCCTGCCCCCAGGTGCCATGTCACAAGACCCCATTTCAACCTCAGCACTACAAACCCCACTTCACCGAGCCCCTGCCAGTGAGAATAAAACCCTGAATGGGCTGGTTGTCCTGAAACTCATGCAGCCTAAGCCAAAAGCTCACTGACAGGGGCAGACACTGAGCAAACGGTTCAGCACCTACCAGATTCTGTCCCTTGTCTGGAATTTATCATTTGTGAAAGTATGCCATCATAAATCATTCATTGATAAAGAGTTATAGTCCTCTTCGGTCCAGAGTTCCTATTCTAGAGTAAATTAGAAGCTGAGCGGGCACACTCATTTTTTTTTCCAGGTTCCTAATTTAATGCTGAGGTTATCATGACTTCACCTCCCCAAACACGCCGTCTGTCATTCAGACGAAACTTAGATCTTGTGAAATATTTAGCCCAAATACATTACAAAACAATTTTTTTTCTAAATCTTTCGTTTCCAGGAGAAATTTTAAAGTGCATATAGATGAAAAGAAATAGGTGGACAGAACTTTCTCCGAATGTGATATATTTCCTATCAATCCCATGACCGCAACAGTCAGTGCCTTACTGTCGGTTTGATTTATTACATAAGTAATATTCTGCCCAGCGCTCCATTCCAGAACTGCCAGAGTCCTCGAGTTACTCTCACACAGTTGCAAGAGAAAGTTGCTCCAAAGAACTATTTGTTTCAGTGCCGACCAGGACTCGCTGCGAGGCAGCTCAGGAGATGGCTGGCCGTCTTTTTCTATGAAGAAAACGAGTGACTGTGGCTTGGCAGGAAGTGCCTGGAAAATGTGAATCGAGGAAGGAGCGAGGAGGCGATGTCAAAGCAGAGACTGTGTTTGGGAAAAGACGTGAAAATTATGGCATGGCCAACCTATTTCCAAACCCAGTGGACGAAGAGCAGAGAAGAAAGCTGGCTCCCGGAGGCTTTAAATAAATCTGCTGTTTGCATAACAACCACCTCTCCTAAACCATTGACTATCTTTGGCTGTAGCTCACCTGCGGCCTTATTTACACATCTGTACTATAATTTAGGCTTGTGGTTTACACTCACGGGTTCATTGCAGCTTTCTATATTTGCTGTAAAAATGAACTAAACAGAGTGTATATTTAAACATAAGAGAATGAAACTAGAAGGACATAAATAAGAATAAGGAGCATATGACAGAGTCTGTATTTATACCAAACACTTTATTTTGGACAGGACAAGAGGAAGAGGAGGGCAGGGCAATTTGGAAATATCAATAAATTTCTTTCCTGGGATGACATTTTAAAAATTCTACAAATCTATTTTATGTGCTCCTGGGTGGGTGATATAATTTTATGGTTTTATAACATTTTTGACCACAGAAAAACATTACTATGGTCTGAGGTGGAAGAAAGGTTAGGTTCACCCATCTCTACACTGTGAATTCTTCCAACATTCCATTCAGTCGTCCATCCTCAAAGAGCTTTCCCCTCAGGCTTCCTGCTGGCTACAAAATCAAGCCTAGCAGCTCAGTTGACCTCACTCGGACTTTCATTCACTAAACTTAGCTCTGAGGACCCCCTCAGCCTCCAGTCTCTCCAACACATCCTGTCTGATCACGCAAAACCTTCTGTTATCTGAATGTACTACACGGTATGATGTTCTTCCTGTTCCCACTTGGTAAAGGCTCAAATGAAACTTCTTCCTTTACTTTCCCAGTGAGAAGTCAATCGGCCCTCCTCCTTGCTCCCTCAGGCCTCTGGTCATAGCTCTACTCTAGCCCCTAATGTAATCACCCATTTAGTTTTCTGCTAACCTGACTAGACTTGTCATGTGCCGGTGTTGTTTTATTTCGAAGATTATTCAGAATACCAGAGGGACCAAGGTGAGCTTGGTTTGCTCTATTCATAGCCATAATGTAATGAGAATGCTTTATAGCCTAAGCAGTGGTCAGCAAACTCATTAGTCAACAGAGCCAAATATCAACAGTGCAACGATTGAAATTTCTTTTGAGAGCCAAATTTTTTAAACTTAAACTATATAGGTAGGTACATTGTTATTAACTTAATGAGGGTACTCCTAAGGCTTAGGAAGAGCCACACTCAGGGGGCCAAAGAGCCGCATGTGGCTCCCGAGCTGCAGTTTGCCGACCACGTTAGTGGTATTATCTCCATTCAATGTAAATGTAAACCAAATTCCTTCATTTGGTTTAAAAAGAACTTTCATGACTGGGCCCTTGATTGGAGAACTTCATTCAGTCCTCAGAGCAGGATCAGATTGAAGCAGGTTTTGAATTTGCACTACCAAAGTGTTTTCCTTAAATTGTAAACCCTTTGTCATTGCTGGCTTAAAATCCTCCCTCCATCTTGCTTAAAGATCCCAGACACCTGAACTCCTAACTCTTGCGTGTACCTGCGGAAACTGCATCTCAGGGCAAGTAAATGAGCTGCCCCAAGGCACCCGGTAAAAAGCAGGGCTCAGAGATGGGTGTTCAGTTGTGTCCAACACCAAAATGGACAGCTCTCCCCAATGTTCTCAGGAACAGTGGTATACAGGATGATATTCCAACCAACTGAACCACCCTGCCAGGAATGAGCACTAATATTTTTGTGGTGAATTCTCAATTTCCATCTTGAGAGTCCCTGAGAACCCCGGACCCTGGTGACAATGTTACTTCTCTAAAATGCTTTACAGTTTTATTCAGCATTTTTCACTCTTTTCTTACCCAACTCTGTGAGGTAGAGCCAGTTGAAACAATTATCACTGTTTTACAGATAATTACTAGTAAGAACGCTCAGGGAGGCTGAGCCACTACTCCCAGCTAGTGAGTGGTGGCCCTGGGAGGGTATCAGATGTTCTTCTCTTAGTGCTTAAGCCTTTGCCTGAGCTAGTAGGGGAGCTACATCATATAATGAAACTCCAGACACCTTAAGCGACTGGCAGACCTTTAATTTCTCTTCCTAAAGCTTCTTGAGTCACTTGACAAGGAGGAAAGAAAGCTTTTTCTTTTACCCCAAACTGGCTCAGTGGTTGGGTCCCTCAATTAAACTGACAAAAGACAGATTAAGAGGAGAAAAGGTGGGAGCCTTGTAGAAATAAAGAAAAGCCCCAAAGAGGCCATCAGACCAGGAGACTTATAAATTTGTGAAGTGACAAGGCACAGAAAAAGGCTTTTGAACTTTCAGAGGCAGTAACTGTAGAAAGGTGTGGGGAAACTAATGGAAGATAAGGGTTATTTTTCATAAGGTTTGTTATGTAGGGTCCCCTTGCCCTTTTCTGGGCCCATACGAATCATCTCTAGTGATTAAGAGTTGTTCTGCTCTTCCTGGTAAGAGAGGGGGTCCTAGGGACACCTTCCTAAAAGAAAATGTATGCACTACTTGGAGGCCAATAGGGGAAGGGAAGGTAGGGAGCTTTTCCTGCAATCTGCTCTTTCTCAATTACCTTCCATTTGAAATAATTTTTATGCCAAAGTGGAATATTTTGGGGTGGCATGTTCTGATCTCCTTTACACCCAAGTGTCAGGTACATAATTCTTCTAAACATGGAGTTTTGAATCAGTTGTCCCAATCCACTGTGTTCAAGAGATGGTTCCAAAAGGGCCCTGGCTCCTGGGACTGGTATCCTTGGAAGGGAGGATAAAAAATAAAAAACAGAGGGAGAAAGCACAAAAGACAAACTCTATCAGCATTAGTCTTGCCACAGCTGACTCTAGTTCAAGCAAATTGTCATTGTCCATCTGCTTCAAGGTGACAAGATGACAAATATTTACAGGAACCCACAAATTGTGTCCATATGCGAATGCACTGTGATCAGTCGCTGAATTGTAAAAGATTGACAAAATGGACCGGGGCGAATTTTGCCAACATGACTATAGCTAACACCACCAACAAAAAGTGATAAAAATTAACAAGGAAAGTTACACATGTTTAATACAATATAAACAAATTGAGGCAAAAATTGAACCACCTCCCACATTCATCAAACAACTACCACCATCACTCTTCCCTCCTCTCCACTCCCACCAACAGAGAAAAGCAATTATTCTGACACAATTCTCTTGGAATGTGAAGCATAAGACATTTGAAGCTCTGAGTTATTTGGCAGGTCAAACCTTTAATCCTATAGTACTTTGACTTTGCTAGTTTCCCTAGCATATTAGAATTTTAGAGTTAACTACATTGAGTTACAATAAAACATTATGTACAAATTAAACCCAACAAATAACCATCACAGCATTACTTCATTGAATTTATTTGCTTTTCTACCTTACTGTCCCAACAGGGCTGATGATGATGATAGACAGCTCTTTCTGTGCATATCGGAGATGAATATGCAAAGTAGAGGGAAATATTTGCATATCAACTCATTTATGGCTCATATTACCATATATATGCTGCCAGTTAATGTCTGTGAAACAGGAATAAAAGAACATTGAGCTATTTTACTGCTTCAAAATCCCATTACCTTAGCTGCTGCTACTTTAACTCTTTTAGGGCTTGTCTTCTCATGCAGGCCCTGAAGACCCAGGCCAGCTCCTGAGCCTGAACGCAAGGTCCATGACCCACTTCACGTGCTGAACTCCTATTCTGGCCCTTGCTTCCCTCACTTTTTTGAAGTTTACTTGGATCCAGCAACAGCTGGTAATTCCTCCCTGGATCCCTAGGCTCAGAGACCTGGGTTGTCTTTTATTTATCCTGGGGCAGGGGGTGGGGCTGAGGTAGAGCGTCCCCCAAATCCTGTGAATTTAGCAATGTTGTAGCTTGAGACATTTTAGCAGATATCCTTAGACAATAATAGGGAGGTGCTACCCAAATTGGTAGTACAGACTGGAAACGCCACCAGTTGGAAATACAGACTATAATTGTGCTATACGCTAGCACAGTACTGGGCATGCAGAAAGTGTTCAAAAGTATGCAATAGAAAGCAAGGTTCAAAGATGAACAGGGTCTGCTTCACACAGTGGTCAAGATCAATAACCGAAGTAACCAGCTGATTTCCAAATCCTCCCTTTACTTAGTGCCACATGGTCAATAATGTAAGACAAAAGGTCAAACTAATTAACTGAGCCATTCAGACCACAGAATCTTCTACTATAAACTGAGTTTTGGTGCACAGTTTTCAATTTTATATTGCTGATGTACATGGAAAGATTTCTAAGTATTTCAGCCTGTGTCTTTTAAAATGCAACACATGCATCAGCATATGAATAACAACTCAGATTATATTGTATTCTGATAGAAACGCGTTTATTTCAAATAGAGAAATGGGATAGTAATTACCCTTTCCTGACATTTCTTATTAACTGCACTTGGAGCTATTATCTGTTCCGAGTCCGTTTTCAGAAATGGAAAAGGCCCAAGTCCACAAGGGCCCAGGCAAACAGATGAGCCCCATCAGGGCAGGAGACCACAACAGACAGCAGAGCCTACTCGGCAGAGATGCATTGGAGGAGCTTCAGGCTCCCAGAGGCGGGGGAGGCACTTTCATAAAGCCCAGCAGAGCAGCGGCAGGGTTGTCACCTAAGTTATTAAAGTTAAAAGGCTACTTCTGCCTAAAAGAGCTAGCGAACCGAGCTACAGTGTGGTGGTAGTTGTGTAGGTAATTCTCTCAATAACTGAAGCTTGTGTATACTGCCCTTGTCAGGGTTTCTTGCTCCTGCCTACTACATTAGTCTGCTAGAGCTGCCGTAACAACCATAGACTGAGTGGCTTAAACAACAGAAGTGTGTTTCCTCATAGTTCTGACGGCTGGAACTCGGAGGGCAATGTGTTGGCAGGTTTGGCTTCTCCTGAGGCTTCTCCTTCGCTTTGCACTGTGTCCTCACATGGCCTTTCCTCTGTGCATGTCCATCCCTGTTGTTCCTTCTTCTTCCAAGGCTCTCAGTCTCATTGGATTAGAACCCAGCATCCCTAAAGTCTTATATCCATTGTGGGTGAGGGCTTCAACATATGGATTGGGGGGGGGGGAGCGGGGAGGATACAATGCAGTCCATAACACCTACCCTAGGACAGAGCTGAGCAGATCTGCAGTAAACTCCATAGTTCCCCATTTAGCATGTACAATGAGTTGAATTCACTTTGAATCTCAACCTTTATGTGTTTGGAGGCAGCTGCAATATTATTGATACTTGGTATTTGGGAAATACTTTGTATTTTAGAAGGCACCTTTACACATAGAGCTGAGGTTTAGCAAGTAGTATTACTTTTGAATAAAAAAATAAACAGATTCGGTGAGACTAAAATGCTTAGGTCAAATCTCATCCTAAGAGAGGGCCCAGCCTCCTGCTGACTGTTTAACTTAGTGCCACTTTCATATTTGAAAGTTTCCGGTTAATGTGATGACTTTTCATTGTACAACCTAGAAGAACATCAGACACTTTTTTTTTTGATCATCTAACTCAACAGGTTGGAGGGACCTTACAATGCTGCTACAATGAAAATGAGATATTAATCCTGAAGTGTCTGAAAAGGGAGACTGGCTCCTGCTGTATTGCTGGGACCCTGAATTCTGGTATGGGGACTGAACTCTAGATGAGAAAGTAAAAGGCAAAGCAGCATTTCACGAATCCTCATTTACAATCATCACAAACAAAGAGCCATGTGACTGCGGCATGCCTGTAGAGCCTAATATGACACTAGCCCAGAGGCAAGAGGTCCAGCTGCACTTTATTCTTAGCGCGAAAAAACACACACCCTGAGCAAGTCATCCATCTCCTGAGCCTCAGCCTCAGCCTCTGTGAAACAGATTATTCTGTGCTGCCCAGGGCCACTTGGAGACCTGGCTATGCACTAAGTCTGACACCCTCACATTGCCACTAGTCTTTCTTTCTCCATCCCACTCCCAAGAGAAGTTTTTCTGACATGTGTCTGAAGAAAATAAATCACATTGAAGTAATTTTGCACCTTTCCAACCCAAACCAGTATAAATGATATCTATTTTCCTATGAGCTCAAAGAACTTCCACTATATTATCATGAGCACGTGACTTGCTTGTTCACAGGCACAAATACACAGAGTAACATTCCCATTTGATTTTAGAAGACAGAGACCAGGAGCTAGAAATGTTAAACTTCAGGGAGGACTGTAGACCACAGCCAAGAGCATGGGCCCTGGAATCAAACTGTCTGGGTGCTAACCTTGCTAGCCATGTGACCATGGGCTACCTGTGTAATCATTCGTGCTTAAGTTTCCTTACCTTTAAAGTAAAGATAAAAGCAGAAGCAATTAAAAGAGTTGTCAACAAAGATGAAAGAAAAGCACGTACTGTTGTCATTGCTTTTGAGTGGCTAAGCAATAAGAGAGGTGGCACCAGACTCTGACTTTTCCGAGATGAACCACTGGTTGCTTATCTACAGCGGGGAAAGTCAAGAGGTTGCAAAAAGCTAGGAAAAGTTGTCCTTAAACATGCCCATACAGAGGCAATTATTCATTTAGACTGAATTATAGAGCAGAGAGGAGGTGAAGAAGTGGTCAGATTTCCAGGGAAAGTCATGGTACATATATGAGAAGTATGTTAGGGTTAAGGAGACAAATAACGCAGATAGCGAGAATTAGATTGTGAGCGCAAGAGACCAGAAGAGGTGGCTTTACATTTTATATGTGGTAGTCAAAGCAAAGGCTAATAGGATATAGGGATGGGCCACGTGCACCAGGTGGTAAAGTGTCAAGGGTCAGCCAAGTGAATATCTGACGCTTTGTGGGAGAGGCTGCCAGCACCCTCTGAAGATAGTACCTCCTACCTTTGAGGGGAGTATGGAGACAGGTGTAGCTAAAACTGAGTGAGTGAGGAGGGGAAAATTCTCTTCATTTCTCTAAATAAGCAGAACCTTAAAGTATATTTTTAAATATATTTATACTCAATTATAGCAAGTGCAGAACATTTGAATGCTATTTAAAATTTCCGTTGATTTCCTTCACAAATTACTGGCATGTTCCCACTCATAGATTTGTCTTCCATGAATCTTCCTTTGACAACTGAAGGTGTCATCAAATAAGCAATGTCCCCTTGGCATGAGCGCTCACCCAGGGTTCAGGTTCAAAACAATGACTGAACATCCTTAGTGGGTTTGTTACTAACTGTCTAAGGCATTGTGAGGAGTTGAATTGTGCCTTCCCCAAAACTCATGTGTTGAATTCAAAACCCCCAATACCTCAGAATGTGGCTATATTTGGAGATTAAGTCTTCACAGAGATTATCAAATTAAAATGAGGTCATTAGAGTGGGTCCAAAACCAGTAAGATTTGTCTTTATAAAAAGAAGAAATTTGGAGCTAGATATGCATACAGGGAAAGGGTGATGTGAACATTGAGAAAGTATCTACAAGCCAATGAGAGAGGCTTGGAACAGATCCTTCCCTCATAGCCCTCAGAAGCCCCAATCCTGCCAAGTCCCTAACCGTGGACTTCTAATCTTTAGAACTGGGAGGCCATGCCTTTGTGTTGTTTCATCCTCCTAGTTTGTAGTGCTTTGTTATGGCGGCCCAGCAAACCAATAAACAAACATGGAATCAAGGGCTACTATGCCAAAGCTAAGTTGAGCTCTGGGGATAGAGCCATGAATGTAGTTGTTCATACAACTTAAAACTTAGTGGAGAAGACACTAAGCAAACAATCTCATAACTTTTTTTTTTGGCTACAAAGGGGAACTGTAAAATATTGTGATGGTATGAAGAGATTAGCTTTATTTTCTTTTTAAACATCAAATTTCTTGGAACTAAATGCCAGCTCAGTGGGCCACTGACATCTGCTACTGCCTTTTTCCCTGCCAGATGTGGGTCCATGACCATGCAGACCTTCTCAGGGCTCTGGGGTCAGGAAATGCCCTTTTAGCTAAAGCTTGAAGGATGGGAAAGGATATCTAGGTGAACAGAGCGGGGAGAGTATTCTAGAGAAAGGGAACAGTTTTTGACACTCCAGCAGTTCTCCCAGGTGTGCCCAGGAAGTTCAGCCCAAGTTCATGTGGCCAGGAGTGTCAGGGCCAAGGTGCAAGACTAGGCCTGTTCTCTCAGCCCTCACACCACCCTGCATGCCAAGTTCACTCCAGCAGACTCATAAGGGAGATCTGAATGACATGAGTTACCACCTGCAGTTGTGCCATCATGAAACAGTGCATGGTGAAGGCAGCACAAGGAGCAGGTAAGCCAACCACTTTATGAGTGTGAATTATGTGCATGACACTGCTGAATGCCATGAGGAATATAAAGATGATTAAGAGATGTTCTCCATCCTAATTCAAAATTGACTCAATTCCAACTAAGATGAGGACACTTACTGGTTATTCATTTAGTAAGGGTTCCTCACACTCCCAAAATGATCTTTTTTAGTGCAAGTATTACTTCTGGGTATGTTTGCCATCTATGGTGTGTATTCTAGAATCGATTAATGAGATGCTAGCATGAGCAATTTTAGCATAATTGAAGGGCCCCAAGCCAGGTCTAATCTATTTGAATTACAAAGGTAATTTATATGACCAGATGGAATTCTCTGTATGGCTCTTCGTTTTAGGTAAAGCTAATGGACATCTGTAATAGTTCCAGGCTTGGAACTTATTGAGATTATAAGGATCATAGATAATACCATCTGATCTCATGACCAAAGACACTATTACACTGTTTGATGAGATACCACTCAAATGTGTGCTAACAATGAGTTGGAAATACATTAAATGTTTTACAAAATAATTTGTCTCTAGGATATATTCATCAAGGATGATATTGAAAGCAATTCAAAAATAAGCCCTGCAGAAAAAAACTTTTGCTCAAACTTCATTTAAATTAACATTTGTTTATAGTCAGAAGAGAGCTTTCTACATTTCCCCAGCTCAAAGTGAGCCCCAAGGATTTTTTAATGTCCCCCAGTGATTCAATTAAAAGACACATGGAAGCTAAGAAATAAAAAGAAAAACACTTTGATGGAAATGAAATGCAGAAATGGGAAGGACGGGGAAAGAGTGGAGGACAGGAATGGAATGATAGCTTCAGTAGAGATGAATCAACTAACAGGAAGTGCGATTAATACATGAAAGGGAAAACAGCACTTGAGACCTACCCTGGTAATCAATGCATATTCAGACTACTTCAACAAATTAGGTGAACCTATTGCTTTGAAAAAAATCAAAATTATGTTGATCTTTTCCATCTTTTATTTAATATGCTTATTTTGTTTCTCTTATTTTAATTTTATTGTTTCCTTGCAGATAAAAGCCAACAGATATGTATCACATAAGAGGTGATTCTGTGGCCCTGTGTGCACCTGCACGGTGGGCTGAGTTGGAAGTGAGGCCCCACATGCATGCTCCTTCCTTGGAGGAGGGTGGGAGCAAGGCCCAGCAGAATGGCCTGTCTGCAGGGCTAAGTTCCCTCCTTTTTAGGACATTCTCAAAGCTAAATACCCCTCACACCCTGGAGCTGCATGAATTTCCACAATTCCCTCACTACTTAGCAAAGGTCATAGGGCAGCTGATAGGTGTGAGGAACAACCTAAGGTAGAGCTGGATGCCCACTCTGAGACTTTCATAGGCCACCTTCCAGCCACATGCAAAGCAAAGAAGACTACTCAACCATACTTTTCTCCAGACACAAAATCAAACTGATTTCACATGTGAATGAATAAAAAGATAAATGACTGCATGCATTTTTCAGTTCTGTTCAGTTTATCATAAATGACATTGAGGTAGTTTATGTATAGTGATCATCAGGCTTTGAGGACATAATTATGCCCTCGAATTATGCTTAAGTAACTAAGGGCAATGTTTTTAGATGATATTTATATCTAAGTGGTTCACATTAAAAGCCTACCAAGACCATATCATAAACATAAATTATAGGGGAGATTGACTATTTGTGGAAATGAACTCTATGCAGCTTACTAATTTTCTGACATTATTCAACATCCCATTACTGGTACATTTCTGATTATAATAATTATCTAAGCAGCACTGATTCTAATCTTATAATATTTCAACTAGATTTCACCAACTAGCCAACTCTTCTTATTCAATGTTATAATAATAATGGAAGTAAAACACTTTAGATTTTAGATACACATTTAAGGAATATATGTAGGGTGAAAGAAAACATAACTCAATATTACAAGTGCATAAATTGAAAACAAATACCTCTACTATGTATCACAATACAAGTTATTGTCATACTTGTTATTCATAACTCCTAAATTGGAATTTATGCTAGAAAATGGTAAAACAAACCAAATTTTTCAGAATTATCTACAGATTTTTAAAAGATATTAGTCCTGGGAATTCTAGCCTTCCTGACTGTCAGCTCCAACCCATTAACTCTGGGAATCTGCCTGGATCTGTATGAGTTCCTCTTGTCTATACTGTGGCCTAGGAATGTCCTCAAGGCAGTAAGCTGGGGCAGTCATAGGGCTTACCTCTTTGCTTCCTGTCCCTCAGAGATCACTGCCCTTCATCGCCTAATGCCAAGAGCCTTGAAAACTATTGTTTCGTGTGCATTTTGTCTGATATTCTGGTTGTCTCAGGATTAAATCCAGCCTCTATTATTCCATCGTGCCCAGAAGTGGAAGTCAGAAAAGAAATGTAAGTGTTTATGGGGTAAATATTTCCAGAAAACTTTTAGAATGTATTATTAGACCAATGATTTGGAGGACATGAAGATAGAAACAGTGATTTCTAAGAATCTCTAAAAATTGACACTTTGGAAAAAGAAAGAAGATCAGCATTCTTGGACTCTTCTAACATTAGCATTTAAACAGAGATATTAAAATCAGTCAACAAATATTGCTTCAGTGACAGGTGAGCCAAAGCCAAAGCAGTTGGCTGGCACTCAGAGCAAACACAAACAAACAAACAAAAATAAATAAATAAATAAATAAATCAACAAAGATATATTTGCTTACTTTATGTATTCAAAATTCTACAAAGGACACAATTTTCTAATGGGGAATTAGATCAAAGAACAAAGCTGAAAAGCACACTGATGGATCGCCTCCAACCCCTCCTCTCTCTCTTTCATAATCACTCATCAGTGTTTTCTATAATCTCTCTTAAAATCTGAAGACCTGGAATTTACGAAGCCTCTGCTTCTCTGAATAGATAGCTATGATTCTTTGAGGGAAAGTCTCTTGTGTTTAGAAACATTATTAGTCTTTGAAAGAAGCCATTTATGGCTTTGTCCCAAGTCTTTGTCATAAATGTCCTTTTATAGACTGAGGAAACTTCTGTAGACCCTTTAAGATTCCTTGTTTCTCCCAAAGAAATTCATCCAGTCCTCACCTTCTGACTCCCGCTGGCTCCCCAGTTTCAGACCACATTGCCAGCCTTCCCATGAATGGCCCGTCTGCTGTAGCCTGAAGCCCAGGAGTTGATTCCTGCCTAGTCCCTGACCAACTAGTGTACTCAGTGCCCTGGTCTAACCCCCTGATTAGCTTAGGTCCTTACCTGCATGTATTCAGGCCAGGTATTTCATGCCAAGTTCAGTTTCACATAAACATATTGCTAGACTCATCTTATCTAATTCAGATACTCTCCCACTATCCTGGCCCTTTCTTGAGAACTGATCAATTCAAATCCATCTTCCTTCTGTTCTAATAGGGAACCAGGGAATTCTTTCCAACAAAAATAGAAAATGCAAATGAGTGAAAAAACTTGTGACTCCAAGTCCCTTTACTTTCCTGTATGAAACAAGCTATGTTACAGTAATTACCTAGAAATATATCCCTTACTCTTGGGGTTGAAAACTACTTGGCAAAGTGTTCATATATTATCTATGTTCTGTTAGAAAAAAAAGCTAGAAAATGTCATGTTCATCTTTTGGGATGCTGGAGCTTGCTGTTAGTGTCCAGTGATCTTAGCATGAATACATATTACTACAGAGATGCCAAGTGCATTTTCACATTTATTTCCTTAGAGAGAAAAAAAAAAGTAGGAATAACGCATTCAAAATATTCACTTAGTTGACCAATTTAAATACCATCTTTACATGATTATATTTGAATCAGCACTTTGTTCAGTGTAGTAAGTTTAGATGTGGGTTTCCAAAAATGGAAATAAAATAAGAATGCCATTTTCATGGCCTAATATAAGGGCACAGAACTATCTTTGGTTTTGCTTTTTTAAAATTTTATTATTTTATAGTAGAGGCCAGTGCATGAAATTTGTGCATGGCGGGGTGGGGTGGGTGGCCCTCTCCAATCTGGGACCCCTAGACCTTTTTCTTATCTAGCTAACCTCTTCACATTTAAAAAAATTAACTGAAATACAACCTATTGTAGGAAATCCTCTTTGAACAAATCCCTTTACAATCTGTATTAAGTATTTTCATAGTATACCATTCTTTTTCTTTAGTGGCAACTGAGAGTGGATGCAATCTGCTTTTCATTCTTGCCTCTGAATTCTTTCTTTTTGCTCTTGTAAAAGCAAAGCTTATCCAATTTACATTTGCCCTTCAAGGGCTTATATTTGGTTCAGTTTCTAATTGGCATTTTTTTTAAGCAATAAATTTGGGTTGTGATAATAAACCTCACTTGTAATCAAGCCTGTAGGTCTCCCTATCTGAATATTTCTATAATACCTATCACTTTAGCATACCAGGGATTGTGTTTATTTATAGAAAATAACAATAAATGTCACCTGATCATTTGATCTTCTAGTAATATTTTATAGTAAGATGTATTATTCTAGTAATTTAACTATTACAAAACTGAGGCGTACAGAAATAAATCACATTGAACAATAAAGAATGTCTCAAATATCAAAGCATAGTACACTTAGGGCCTCCCTTGTTCTGTGACTCAAATATCATAGCATAGGACACAGTTCACATGGAACTCAACTTCCTTTAAAATAGGAAGGGATGCCATACTCATGAAGCAGCTACTTCCACACATATTTTTATTTAATTCATAGCATAGCACATACTCTTTGTACTAATTGTTGGAAAATCACCCTAGCAATTGCCTCTGTTCCTCTCTGCATTGTTGCCTTACATTCTGATGTCATTACTGCGCTTTTATCATCCACTCGCTCTAATAAGATTGTGAATTTTTAAGGGCAGAGATCATGACTTGAGCATGTGTTTCTCTGTCATGGTGCCTCAATAAATACTCAAATGCCATCCAGTCCCAATGACTGTGATGAGAGAGGCCCACCGTTGCTGGAGACCTCTGATTTTTATTTAAGGGGCCTCACTTGTTCTGTGCCTTTGCAGAGGGGTGAGTAGGGGCTGAGGGAATTTGGAGAAACCCAGACAGAATTCTCCTCCTGCAAGATTTTGCTAAGCTGGCGCCCGGGATCGCTGGGTGGCTTCTTCGCCCGGGACCACCAGGCATTTGTCCAATTAAAACCAGGACACACAGCAATAACAAAGGCACCGGTCTCCTACAGTTAATTTGTGGGGATCAAACCGGGACACACAGCAATAACAAAGGCACTGGTCTCCTACAGTTAATTTGTGGGGATCAAACCCCGATACACAGCAATAACAAAGGCACTGGTCATCTACAGTTAATTTGTGGGGATCAAACCCGGACACACAGCAATAACAAAGGCACTGGTCTCCTATGGCTAATGTGTGGGAATCAAACCCCATCCTGCAGGAACTCACCCCCAAGGTCAGGGCAGGGCCGATGGGTGGACCTGGGCCGGTGCTCCTGACTCTGGGGAGAGGGACACTTCCCGTGACCTGGGAAACTACTATCAACTGAAAATCAGAGAAGCACAGAGGATGATTCAAAAACACGAAAGATAACGCTGGTGATTCCTTCAACTCTGGGGTAAAAACAAACCAAAACAAAACCCTTAACTTATACACAGGCGCAGGAAAACGTTGCTCAAGGGAAAAGCGATTCAGACCCAGGCTGGAGGGCTGTGGGCTAGAGGCCCCGGACGCCAGGCCACATGCGAAGGCGGAGGGACTCTGCGCCAGGCCAAGGCTGATAGACCTGAAGCTGGGCTGCGGGCGCGTGGGGGCCGCACACAAAGGCCTCGGGGCCCCTGGCCTGGAGCAGAGCCCTTTCTTCCTAGGGGGTTCGGGGGCTGCAGTGCGCACGCGGCCGCACGCCTGTCCCCTTCTCCCCTCGCCTGTCCCCTTCTCCCCGCCAGCAGGGCGGCCCCTCACTTACCGGCACTCGGGCTCCAGCAGGTCCCCGAACAGGTCCATGGCGGAGGCTGGGTGGTGGAGCGGCTTGTTTGCCCGGACCACAGGCAGCTTCTTCGCCAGGACCGCAGGCAGCTTCTCCTGGGCCGGTCACAGCCACAGGCACCGGGCCAGGTTTTCTCAGGAAGGATGTCTGGAAGACTTCCGGTCTAATTAGCATATTACCCTTTTATTAATATAGAAGATATTTTTTATTGATTCTAGAGACAGAGGGAGGAGAGAGAAACATTGATTGACTGCCTCCTGCATGTCCTTATTGGGGATGGCACCTGAAACCTGGGCAAGTGCCCTGACCAGAAACCAAATCACATTTGATGCCTGGTACAAAACTCAACCTACTGAGCCACACTGGCCAGGGCTAGTTTTTCTTTAAAAATTAAATTTATCTAATACTGGAAATAAATACATGATATTTTCTCTAGCTCTGGATACAAAACACCAGTGAAATAGAATCAGAATTGGTTGTTATAGATAGAGAATGCCTATTGTTTAAAATAGAAATCAAGCTATGTTTTAAATACAATATAAAAAACTATTTCATATATAAATAACATATACATGCATGTATGTTTATATGTACATTTTAAATGTCCTAATTTGCTAGACTTATAAACATGACTAAAATTTAGTTCCAGGATTTTCTAAAGATCACATATTTATGTCACAAACATGGGAACATTATAACTGAAAAATAAAAGGAAAAGGAGTTCCAACAACAGATGACAGAACTGAAGAGCAAAATGCTCTTCTGTCACAGGCCTTAACTTTAGTCTAGATATTATGTCTCAAACCCTGATCGGCCTGGTCACCTCCCACAGAGGGAGGCCAGAGGCAGCAGCAGTGATGGGGTGATGGGGGGACACCTTCCCCTGATCAGCCCAGTCACTTCCCACAGAGGGAGGCCAGGCTGCCACCAGTAGGACATCCCCTGAGGGCTCCCAGACTGTGAGAGGGAGCAGGCTGGGCTGAGGGGAGCCCCCCAGCCAGTGCACAAATTTTCATGCACTGGGCCTCTAGTGTGAATATAAAAAGGTAAGCAAAATTATTTTAAAGCACAGGATTAGATGTCATCTCTAGCAGGAATCTCAACCCTGCATTGGCGGGTGGGGGTTGGAAGTGGTCAATGGGGGGAAGGAGGGGACATCTGTAACACTTTTAACAATAAAGATAAATTAAAAATAAAATAATACTTATCCATTTTTTGTCTTTTTTCTAACAGAACATAAATTGGAAATTTTTAAGGTCATTCTGGGCATCAGTATTTTTAAGGTTCCAGGTGATTCTATTTTGCATTGGTGGTTGAAAACTACTCTACATTGTCAAGTGAATTTAATTGGCACAGCAATAATCAGGCTATTCTTACATATCCTTCCACTTAATTAAAAATGTCAGAGAATTTAGATAGTTTTATAAGCAATGACAAAACAAATAAGTGAAAATCATACCCCCAAAAGAACTCAGCCATATATACCTGTATATAAAAAATTACATAGGATTATAATCGAAGGGGGGGTTGGGGTCTACATGCTCACTTCTTCAACATACAGGTAAGAGGGTGAGGTTCAGAGCTGGAACATCTCTGGCTCAGGTTCCACAATAAATAAATGGCAAAACCAGTGCTAGAGCATAATTCCCAAGTCCAAGTAAAAGGCCTCTAAGATTGTGTGGCCTTTACCATTCTAGAGATGTCGATTGTCCATCTATATCACATTCCAGACACTATCCTAGGCATAAGGAGAGAAAATGAACCAGTTACAGGGACTTCCTAAGGAGTTTTATAGTTACTGAGGAAAACAGGTTGGTGAGAGATAACACACACACACACACACAATGAAGCAATAGAGTAGGTTCTAAATATAAACAAGCTAATATTTGTTCTAAGAAGCTTAGAACAAATGGTTTTTCTCTCACTGAACCCTCACAATGATTTAGACCAACAAACTTCAACATGCATAAAAATCACCTAGAGACCTTGATAGAATGCAGGTTCTGATTCAGTGGTTCTGGAGTGGGGCCTACGAGTCAACATTTCTAAAAAAAAAAACTTCCCGGTGATGCTGATGCCATGCATCCTTGGATAACTCCTTGCATAGTGGTATCTGGACCCTGGTTCTCCAATTTAGCTGCCCATTAGATCCCCTGAGGGCTGGGGAAGTACCTGATTCTCACTCAAAACAAGGAAATCCAAAGGGAGTCTGGCCTCTTCATCCTTTAAAGTCCCCTATGTGGTTTGCAAGTGCAGCCAGCAGTGAGAACCACTCCCTCTCAAGTAGAACATTTCCCCTTCCACAAGTAAGAAAGCTGAAGCTTCTAGAAGGTCCGTGGATTGCCTACGGTCACAGGGCTAGAAAGTGGCAGGCTTGGAATTCAAATGTGGACAATGGAAATGCTGAGCCCATTTTCATCACCACTCACTAGTTTGCTGTATTTTTATACTTGGGTGACAAGAACCAGACAGCATTATAATACAATCAGGATTATAGTAATGCACCATCTCCCCAGCTCTGAGAAAAAATAAGGAAATGTTCCCATCAAGGGCCTATGGGGTTTGTGAGATGAAGGGAGGGAGACCCAAGGTTGGTGGTGTGGTGTGTTAGGGAATAAAGGATTAATTCCAGAGAACTCTGATGTATATTTATTTATTTATTAGCAACAGCTTGTTTGGTGTTAATCATTTCCCAGAGAACTGCAGATTATCATACTGTCTAATCACACAGAAAACCAATTTTCTTGTAAATCTGCGGATTTATAGACAAATCCTGGTAGACAATCACTAAATACAATTAAGCGGATCCCACTGTGCAAAGCCACTGTGCCCAGCAAGAAAGACCTTTCGCTCAGCCGCCTTAAAGCATTTCCATTCCAGTACCATGAAGAGACAAATGCCAAACAACTTATTTCTCTCCCAAATCCCCCAGATTTGCATGAAACATAAAGCAGCGAACATTTCCAGCTGAGACAGAGACAAGCTGTTCTGAAACCCAAGGGGACATCGCCAACATTTAACATAGCCTGTGATTATGGTCTGAATGATGAAATCCTGCTTCAGCTGTCAAGATAGGATTTTGCAATATATACATATATATATATATATATACTGAATTCTATTTAGCTGCACATGGGTTGCCCAAAAATATTATTATCTTCACAGATATGCAATCTTCTATCTTCCCTCTTGATTATTAGTTTGATGAAATTGTTATTAGAGAGCAATGAGATTTTAAAAAATAAAGTTCTAGCTGCACCTTGACTCCTGCCTTCTTTTTTATTCTATCTTCTAACTATTTAAATTAAATTGAAGGAAACATTGAGGCAAGTTGTAGACAAAAATATCTTTCAGCAACAACAGCAATAGCGGTAAGGAGGTGATAGTCAAAGAGAATCACTTTGGAATGTCAGCAAATAAGCCAATTAGAGGAGCAATGAAAGACACACTCAGAACGGTGCATGCATGCTGGAAATTCCCCTATATCTGTCATCAATATCCTATGACCCTTACTACATTTTTGGTCTTCCAAAGAC
The DNA here is from genome assembly GCF_000147115.1 of Myotis lucifugus. Lineage (NCBI taxonomy): Eukaryota > Metazoa > Chordata > Mammalia > Chiroptera > Vespertilionidae > Myotis > Myotis lucifugus. The sequence goes on along the minus strand of NW_005871065.1, from coordinate 11,788,427 downwards.
TTTAGAAACTTCCTCTCTGGCCAGGTTGGAGACACCCATTCCTCCCACGTGCTCCCTTAAACAACTAAAAAACCCTGGACACAACACAACAATAGGAAGTCTCTAGAAGGTAGAAAGATGACCCTGGGCTGCCTAGGGACATTGGGACTTGAGGAACATCATGGCACTGAGTCTCCCAGTTTCTTTATCGCTTCCCACACATCCTAATAGGGCACTGCAGAGCAACCCCAAAACAACGGCACAGACTAAAAGGTCCAAGGAAGGTCCCTGGCCAAAGGACTGCGAAATAGGTGGTCTAACTACCAGAAAACCTTTTCTGTCAACATTTACTGTCAGGACCCACACAGAAGGCTCTGGGCATGCCAGCCTGGCCTTCTAAAACCATAGTGGTGGTGGCCCCACTCTTTGAAACTGTTGCGGTGGGAAGGGCAGCCCTGATAATCTCCGAGTTGGTTCAAGATCAGTCTTCCATTTTCTTGAAAAGTAGTGCACATTCACAGCTAAATAGCTCTACGGTCCCACCCTGTAGAAACTGGCAGTGTTTCTGCTTGTATAATCCTATAATGTCTTTATTGAGTGATAGACTAGCTACATTATACCCTTGTGTTCTCTTCAGAACACACTTTATAATTTTTTTTCTTTGCAATATGGACAGGCTGTAATTTTCTAAATCTTAAAGTGCTGGTTACTTTTTGCTTAATAATGCTCCCCCATCCCCAATTTATCTCTCTTTTCTTGTGTTTTACATGAGTATTCAGGAAGGCCAAAGCTTCATTCTCCATACTTTACTTAGAAATTTCTGCTAAATATTCAATTTTGTTGCTTGTAAGTTCAACCTTCCACAAACCAGTAGAACACAATTCAACAGTTATTTGCCACTTTAAAACAAGGATCACTTTTGCTCCAGTTTTCAATAACCTGTTCCTTATTTCCATCTGAGACCTCACCAGAATCACCTTTAACATTCATAGCTCTACCAACGATCTGTACACAATTATTTATATATTCTCGAAGAAGATGGATGCTTTCCTCTCCAACTCTCCTCTTTTCTGAGCATTCACCAGAATCATATTCAACACCCATATTTCTACCACTAGTCCCTTCATGACAATCTAAGCTTTGTTCTAGGTACCTCAAAAGTCTTCCTGCCTCTACTTTCACTCAGTTCCAAAGCCACTTCCATATTTTTTGTATTTGTTACAGTAGCACCCTACTACATGGAAACAAAATTTGTATTAGTCAGCTTGGGCTGACATAAAAAATACCACAGACTGTGGCTTAAACAATCGAAATTTATTTCCTCAGTTTTGGAATCTGGAAAGTCCAAGATCAAGGTTCAGTTTCTGGTGAGAACTCGCTTCTGGGCTTGTGGGTGGTTGCCTTCGTGCTATGTCCTCACACGGCCTTTCTCCTGTGTGTATGGAGAGAGAGAGGCCAAGCGAGGACACAGCGAGGGGGTAGCCGCTTATAGTCCAGGAAGAAATAAAAACATTCTCCGATGAGAAAAATTTAGGAGAATTTGTTGCTAGCAAAAGACTATAGATGGAATTTCCCTACTTCTTTCTACTTTTTATGGCTGCTGTTGCCTTCTCTTTGGGATTAACGCATTTTTTAAGAGGCAGAGAGTTGCCAAGGAGACATTCAGGTCATCCTATATTTGTACAATAATCATTGGCTTAGTTTCCAGAACAGAACAACCACATGACAAAAATGATGCATAAGCAAATTGATGGTTTCTTGGCTTTTTACACTTTCCCTCTCAGAGCACATTGTAGCTATAGAAACCAAGTCTTTGGTAGGTAGATTGGAAATGTCATAACCTAAAAGTTAATCTTTAAAGCGTGTTTAGGATTCTGAAGTACCATGCAGGTTTTTAAATTTTCATTTTAACACTTCTCATGTGATTATTTGAGAATTAGGACTTGTGCCGAGCAAGGGAAATCTACATAGTAACTACTTGGATAGAGAGGTATGTGGGAACGATAGATAAATAACCAGACGAAAGTGAGTTAAACCAGAGCAAAGTGCCTATAGACGGAACGTAAATATGAATGAAATAGAAGGCTCAGAGGGAAAGATGTAGCTAAAGGCTCTTAGTGTCTGGCTTGCTGGCAAGGGTGGCATTCCCCCTGGCATCCTCACACACAAGAGCATACACAACACACTCCTTATCTGCCTTCACACACACATACGTGCACACACACATGCACACACACACACACACACACACACTCACTCACTTACTGGGACTGCCTAGGTCTCTCAAGGAGATGCATTGAAGGAGAGATACCCATTCCTAATACCCCTTTATATGTCCTCTCTGAAAAACCTATTCTGACCAAGAAGTATATTTTCCATATTTCTCTCAACCCCATTCTAAAAGAAAACATGATGTCACTGACCTAAACTTCTCTGGATTTAAGCATTTCCGAGGCTTTCCCTGTCCTCTGGGAACTGTGTCTCTCTCCTACTACTCTGCCTGCATCTGAGCATGATAATTGACTAGTTGGTGTCAATTAAAGCATTCATTATTATTATTATTTTTGTATTCTTGGTCCCAGGCAAGGGGTGGCACTTTTCCTGGGGTGACTTTACCCTGGGGGGCATCATGGTCACAGGTATCAGGCTATGATGGTTATGAAGTGTCTGGGATAGAGGGTGGCAGGACCAGGGAGGAATCAAATGCCTCCTGAGTGGGGGTCCCCCTGAGCCTCACAGGTTGTAACAGCAGATACCTCAATAGGCCCTAAAACCAGTGGTTCCCAATGTGTTGTCTCTACACAGCATTCTTAGTTTCACCTGGGAACCTGCTAGAAATGCAAGTATACATGCCACTCCCCAGACTCCAGAATAAGGAACTAGGGGTGGGACCCTGGTTAAACCAGCCCACCAGCTGTTTCTGATGAGTCTTTGAGAACTACTGGCCTAAGGCAAGCTTTCCCCACACTATCCTGACCATAAGAATCACAGGGTGGCCTCTTTATAATATAGACTCCCAGACCCCTTGACAAAATCTCCTGATTTAGTGATTCTGTGTAGGACACGGAAATGTGCATTTTTCATAAGTGTTTTTGGATGATTTTTACTGTTAGGCCCATTTGGGGACATTGCCCTGTTCCCTTCTTTAGAACCTGTTTCTTCTTGATAACCACATAGATCTGCATAAATATTAATTAATCATTTTCACTTAAAATCAGCGTTTATAAAACAAAGTGCTAAAGATTGCTTTGTTTTGTTACTAAATAATTTTTGTCATTATTACCCAACTCTTTAAATTTTTGCCTTCATTGGGTGTGAAGAAAGGAAACGCTCACAGTAACCTTTTCTCCAAGTTCTCTGGGGTGAGGAGGTCACAGCAACTGTCACATGTCGCTTGGGACATCAATTTGGTTGGACTTAGGCCAAAAGAAAGGTGATTTGAAAATGTCTCGTCTTAAAGTTACAGATATTCAAAAGCTTAAACAGTTTCACCTCAAAGGACTGATGATAAGATATTAAAAAACCTTATCTTCCACTCTTGCATCAATTTGAGCCAAAAAGACTCTCCAACCAAACAATGGTTCAGTGTCTCTTATCCAAACTCCTCCTATCTAGTCTCAATGAAAATGTAGTGAATGTCTCCACTTCGAAAAGTTATCCCTTGCTTGGCCATAGTATTGTAGATGAAAAGGGGACCACATATTAAACTGACAAACTCAGGAGAGGCCTGTATTGTGGGCTTTACAAATTCAGAGACCTAAAAGCGAGTCATGGCGTAGGATGGTCTGACATTAAAACTTCTGAAGTAAAAGGGAGTCATGGCAAGTAGCCATGTCCTGGGCCGGTATCTTCCCTGACAAAGATCAATCTTTACCTTAACTGAGCCTGTCTATTGTCTTTTTGCATCTAGGATAACATAGTTTTGGAATTTCAGAGTAATCACCTTTTTTCAGACCCCTCTGGGCATAGTCTCCCACCAAAACAACCCCTCATTGTTATCTTGTTCCCTGAATACCATCTCTATGTGCTGTAAATGTTCATTGTTTACTATCCTATACCCACCAAATGTAAAAGAAGTATGTGTCTATCTGTTTGACCTTTTATCCAATCTCAGAGATTTCTCCACTTGGCTTTCTCCTGCCTCCCTAATCTATCACCAATGAATTTCATGTAACCCCCTTACATTTACCCTTTTGATTCTGATGTATAAAATAAGTGGTAAAACTGCCATTTTCCAGAGCATTTTCTAAATATGTTGATATTTTGCTTCTGGGGAATTGTCGTCAGTTTGGCTAAAATAAACTTATAAAAATTCTCTACAGGTTTGGACGTTTCTTATGTCAATCTTATGTAAAGGTTCATCCATCATCAAATTGCATCTCTATTTTTATCAAATAAATATAAGTACAGGGAAAAGGTACTGGTCAGTATAGTATGCTAATGAATCCAAGCCAGAAAACTAGTTATCCTCAAGTAAACTAGTAAAACTAGTTATCCTCAAGTAAACTAGTTTAAATATTTTTGAGAAGGAAACATTAACACCTATGTAAATATTTGTTGAAGAAATTACTTGGCCCCCTGAACCCCATCATCACAGTCCTTACTTGACTCAGCAAAAACAGGATTTATTCTGTATATATTGTAATGTGTGAGCCTCAAGCCTGCAGTCACCAGATGGAAGCTTCTGATGATGTTTGTAGTGTTTTGAATTAAAACACTTTCCTTAAAAAGTAAGCATTCCTGTGCAAGCAAGGGTAATCCCTGGGAATTCTACCTGAAGTGCCCGTGTTTCTGTCAGGCAAGCATGTGGCATGTAGAGATTAAGAAAGGATACTGTGAGGTGATGTCTAAATAGCAAAGACTCCATGCAGATACAATCGCCTGTGACAGGTCCCATTATCTGAGATGGGCTGTCCCTCTCGCTAGTCAACTGATATCGCTATGACAATAGGCTACCCATCCTCGACTTCTTCTCCTTCCTAATGCTGACTCTGTTATTGATTTTAGGCACATTGCAACCATTATGAAATGCTCAGTGAGGATTCACAGACAGGATCAGCTCTGTAGTTTGCAGGGCCCAGTGCAAAATAAAAATATGGGAACCTTGTACAATAATTTAAAAAATCAAGCTGGTGGCAGTGGGCAGTGGAGCATGTATGCAGCCACAGGGCCCCATGTACCTACCCAGGTCCCATGCCCATGAGCCCGTCCTGATTATAGTTGTGTGTCACTCAAATAATACTTTCAGTGAATGATTTGTAACAATAGGCCACTGTCCTTTTGGATGCCTTTGAGCACATGAAACTAATATCCACATAAAACTAATGTAATAAGACTGAGGAAAGTACTGTCACTTTCTGCCTACCACTGACAATAGAAATGGCTTTCCTCAGACATCACAGACTACACCTGGCAGCCCACATGACAGCTGGTTAACGGATATGGAGTGCAGGTGACCAGAGAAAAACAATGCAAAAATCAAATCCAAAAAATGGTGTTTGGGTCACAGCATAGCTGGCCATTCAGGAAATCATTTAATTCGCTCCCATTCTTTGTTTATATTTGCTCATTTTTACTAGATGATTATGGAAAAGAGGCCCGGTATTCTGTTTTGTTATGCTTACAACTTACCAGGAAAACAGCAGTTAAGTAAAAAGCAAAAGAGGCTTACAAAATACAAACAGAAAAGATGCACATTACTCCCATTTTTCCTAATGATTGCATCTTGTTGCTGGTACCATTATGAGCATATTTTAATTATAAATATTTCTACTAAAATTTCTTCTTTCATGGTTCCAAAATACAACATGCAAAAGGGCGAAGTAGTTACCCACACATCTATTTAAGTTGTGGCTTTCGTTCTAGTTTTCAAAGAATATTCTCAAGATTAATTTTATAGAACTGCATATTTATAGAAACAGTTCAAACTTTTTATTTACCCAGAATGAAAATGTTTTTTAAAAGATACCTTGTCTCTCTCTGGTAAGTAATGAGGGCCACTCAGGCATTCTGTGCCAAATATACCCCCCCAGATCCTCCTCTAATTCAAAAGTTGCCCAAGCCTCTTGTTAGCAGGTGGCTGCTGTAATGTCCAGCTGTCGGAACAGCTCCTCGTTGGCACGACAGCTTTCACTGAATTTTTAGCTGCTGGAAACAGTGTCCGGGGTGCTTCTCAAGTGTCATGAAAATTGGTTTCACCACCTGGATCGTGTTTTCAGACGCTCCACTTGCTAGATGAACAGGACAGGAGCACACGGAAGGGAAGGACACTCTGGCACCTGCAGGAAACTGTGTGGAAGTTTTATGGCTCTGTGGCCTTCCTCTCTCCCTGAAGAATTAAATCTTTCTGATCGAGGCTTCCAAGTAAAAATTATCAACTACCATGTTCTTTGATTTGTTGATTCATCAAACACTCAATATACAATGCTCTTCAGGTACTCTGCGCTCTGTGGGGAGAAATGAAAAGCAAACACTCTGTCCTCAAATAAATTCCAGGCTACTATGAAATAAACCAATAAAATACTATCAGTGGAGGAGGAGCTCTGAGCAACAAAACTGACCATGTTGTGAGAGGAGGAAGGCATCGGGAAATGTTCTGGCTGAATGCTGAAGGACACGTTAGCATTAACCAGACGAAGATGTGTTCCAGGCTGAGCGGCAGGAATGTGCCTGAAAGCTTCCAGCAGATCAGGAGAGTGGTGTGAGATGGACCTTTGAAGGTAAACAAAGCCTGAACTATGAAAACTTTAAATGTGCCTGTGACACTTTTTTAAAAAATTTTTATTCTGAAATAATGAGACAGTATTGAAGCATTTCAAGGTGTTAATGAGCATTTGTCACAGGCGTGACTTGTCCTGGACAAGGCACAAGTCTAACATATTGTCAGCTAACCTGGAGTTAATTAAAAGAATAGGGACCACTCTAGAGCAGTGGTTTCTCAAACTTGTCTGCACGTTGGAATCTCCTGGGAGAATTTCAAAATATGCAGATGCATCTCACCCCCAGTGATTGGGCTGCACTGTGGCCTGAGTTTTGGAATTTTTACAAGATCCTCAAGTGATTCCACTGTGTAAGCCAGTTTAGGGACCATTGCCTAATGGGAAAGTAGAGTTCGAAGAGAACAAGAGTAAGGAGAGAAATAGTCAAAGTATTGGTGGAGGAAGAGCCTGTAAAGGAGAAAGAGGAAACTTTAAGGTGGAGGGGAACTGAGGAAGAGTAACTTCCTGGGGAAGGGAGGAGAGAGGGACAGGATGGGATAAGAACATAAGGATAGACAAGTAACCACTGGATTTGGCATCTAGAAGGACTTGAGTGGCCTTGTAAGGGCAGTTCTGAGACAATGGGTTCTACATTGTGATGGGTTCTAGAGTGAATGGAAAATGAGAAGATGGAGATGATTCTCAACAAAGGTACGTACAGAGAAAAAACTGGAAACTACAGTAGTGGAGGAAAAATGGATCTCCTCTCCTCTATTGCTCATATCCTTCAAGGTTAGCCATAACTTGTATCTTCTCTATATTTCACATGCAAGTAATCCCCATCATATTCATACAAGTTTGTTAAACAAAAGTTTCTTCTTCATAGCACCTGACCATGCTGGCACATTAAAAAATTGATTCTGCTACTAGTACTTCATTCTCAGCTCTGCTTTCCTGTTGTGTTTCCCACACAAATCCTATGGGTGGAGAGAGTGGTTAGGACTTGGCATGTAGAAATGCAAATCAACTTGCGTGTGCTTTCATTGTTAGAGGAGGTCTCTGTTGCTTTGGAAACCAGTGTGTGTGGAAAAAGCAGTGCATTTTGTGGGCAGATGATAGAGCAATCAGGTATGCTATGTGTAAACACTGTGCATCTGTGTGAAGAAGCAATGGCCAAGTTTATTGGCAGTAGGACCAGAATTTGGTTTTGGTATAAGTCACATGTTCGCTAAAGTATATTTGCAAAATGTCTTTTGGGAAGTGCAAATATCATAAGGATCATAACTTGGTGAGTTTTCCTCTGCATCCATACCTCACTGAAAGCACAGCCAAAAATGGGAAAGTCTTCCACATATTCAAGTCTTCCATTCATCATTTCTGAGTAGTTGAGGATGTGTAATATTACATTTGTAAGTCTTAGTTAAGACTTAAATCTATGTAAGCTTGTAGATTGATTCCATAAGTCACCTACCAGCTAATAGAAATCTGATGTTTTTATCACTAAGGAAAACAAACGCATTCAGGCTCCTTAAGGGAAGATGGAAAATTACCAACTACAGTGGCTATTATGCACTTGGAAAGATAAAAACTGTTCTTGTAGATTACTTTGAGGAATTTTGGAAAGGACTGATTCAAAAATAGCAATCCTAAAAGGCTCCCACCTGCATAGCCATAACCTTTTATTTATAACTTTCCCTTATAAGAAAAGGAATATCCTTGTAAATAAATTTGATATACTTGTCTGGCTAATTTCTCCCTCATTTACACAATAAGTATTTTATTAACTAATAATGTTGTTCCTGGTCTATGAATACAAGAAGTGTAAGAAATTATTCTTTCCCTCAATGAGTTTACGATGAATGTATTAGGGAAGATTCATAAGTGGGGACATTTCTTTAGCCGTGCTCATGTTTGTGTTGAGTGTGAGTACATACTCCTGCAGACATGTAAGCAACCCTTTATGTTTTTACACCCCCTGCCAATTTTAGACAATCAATGGTTTGATTCCCCATTTCAAATCTCTATCAAACTAGTATTGTGAGCAGGATAATTCTGTGCTGATTGTTGGGCATTATGGGTTGGTAAAGTCCCATGTCTAGCCGTAACCGGTTTGGCTCAGTGGATAGAGCGTCGGCCTGCGGACTGAAAGGTCCCAGGTTCGATTTCGGTCAAGGGTATGTACCTTGGTTGCGGGCACATCCCCAGTGGGGGGTGTGCAGGAGGCAGCTGATTGATGTTTCTCTCTCATCGATGTTTCTAACTCTCTATCCCTCTCCTTTCCTCTCTGTAAAAAATCAATAAAATATATATTAAAAAAAAAAGTCCCATGTCTGAAGAAATGGTGGTCAACCATCCAAAATGGTGCACTATCTCCTGTTCCAGTATTTCTATGACACTCTGAGCATTTGCATCTACCACTAGGTAAGCAAAGTTGGTGTCTATTCCTGTCAGGACCCATTTGTAGCCCTCATGGCTACCAGCATCAGTCTCTCTTGGGACTTTCCCCAGGGAATCTGCCACAAAGCCATCTGCAGTCTGACAAAACAGCTTTTATTGACATGTTGTGCTTCGGAGGATGCAAGAGAACTAAGCCCGCATGTGGTCCATCTCTGCATTGCTATTGTGCCCCATATCCACTCATTTCACTGACTCAGGTTGTTACCTTAAACTAGCCCGGGAGATATCTGCTTGTTAATTCTAATCAAATAGTTTCTTGGTTTTGTCCTTCGTCCACATGGACTACTTTGTTTGTGACCAGAGTTTCTTAGATGTACTTTCTGAACAATTGTCCCTGAACAATTTTTCCCTTTCTAAGCAGCTCTGGGGCTAGTGGCTGAAGCTCAGCTTTACCCAAATTGGACCTTTGTTTAGCATCAAGACTCAACTCAATCTTTCTTTTACTTTCATTTTAACTATTACAGATAACAATAATCAAAGTTTGTATGTTTTGGCTTTTTTTATTGGTCTGCATTTCTAATGCACCAAGGGAACCAACTCCCCAGGAGTTGGATCCATCGCTAAATTCCATTGGTAACTTTTAGTAACTTACTGTAGCTGTTACATACTGTGGGTGACCACATGGCCACCCAAAAATCAAAGATTCTTCATTCTCACCCTTTCATCCTTTCTCTCCCCAAACCACATATTTCTCTTCCCAAACCATATGTTTCTGTGAGCCAGGGCTGTTTGAGCAAATCTCACTTCACTGACACCATCCAAATAGGTTCTGGTACTGTTTCCAATATGTGTGTGTGAGAGGAGTGGGGATCCCCATACCGACAAGTAATTCTCAAGATACTCCTGAATGTCCTACAATTCAACTCAATTCTGAAATTACCTACCCAGAGATAGCATTAGATACCATAGGTCAAGGGTTAATTCCTACAAGACTGCCCCCAGCCACTTTAGATGCCTAATTCAAGTCTAAGTTGTTACCTGTATTTCTGATCAACTGGCTATATAACAGAGGTTTGCAAGATCTCCTGTGGTTTGATTACTAGATTGCCAGTTTAACACAAAAGTATATAACTCAGGAACAGCTGGATGAAAGAGATGCATCAAGCAAGGTATGGGGAAAGAGCACGGAGCTCCCACCACCTCTCCAAATGGGACACTCTCCCAGCATTTCTATGCCTTCACCAACCCAGTTCTCTGAACCCTCCTCTTGGATTTGTATGGAGGCTTCATTACATAAGCATGACTAACAAATCAGTGTCCACTGGTAGTTGATTCAAACTCTATTCACTCTTTTTTCTCCCGAAGTCAGGGAGTAGGACTGAAAGTTTCAACCCTCTAATCACTCTGCATTGCTGCTTAGAGGCCGCATGGTTATGAAGGTGCAGGGATGAATGCTGGTAATGAAGCAAGAGAGTGCAAGGAAGCAGGAGCAAAGCAAGGGAAAGAACAAGAGTTTCTTTGTCTGGGGATCTTAATCTTCCAAGATCTCATTCTTGCAGTGGCTCTACCCCCTAGCCAATTATCTTTCTCCTAGACTGACAGGAAAGCACCTTCCCTATGTCACCCCGACTTCACTGCACATGCTCCCATCTCTCTCTCTGTTTGATTCCTTTCCCCAGTGATATGCAGGGAATGGACAAAGCTATCCAGATGACCATGCTTATAATGTCTAGCCTCTCCTTTGTTCCTTTCCTATTATTAATATTATCTAGCTAGTTATGATGATAGCATCATTAACATAAAAGTATACATGTATATACATTCACATGTATATCTATAAAGATAAGTGACATATGCAATATAAAAGTACTGAGATAATATGGGTTATTTAAGGAAGCTCCTTGGAGGACATGTATATTTATTTAAACTCAAAATAGAGGAAAGGAACTTCTGGTTTTAAGACAATAAAGAAACACATTTTTGTGTTAGGATATGTTTCAACACAGCAAGGTGACCGCAAAACAAAATCTTCAACTTCAATAAAACCAGAGACATCTGTTACCTCAAACTACAATATGTAAAGCAAGTAAAGTAAAAATTGATTTAGTAAAGTACAAGAAACTGAAATGCAAGTCTCTGCAGAAAGAAACACTATTATAAGGCAAACTATTAAACCCACAATATCTATTTAGTCTTGAGAGTTGGAGTTACAAAAATATCATGGAAGGTGGGATGAGGAAGGGCTGAGAACAGGGGAAATGGTTGAAAACCTATAAACCTATGTAACAAGTGGTTCTGTCCCCACCCTAGCCTGAAAGGAGAACAAAGTGATAAACAGACAGACAATGAGGGAAAAAAGACATAGAAGTAAACATCAATTCAGTATCTTTAATATTTGCCTAAAATATATTTCAGGGAAAAGATTGACTTAATATATTAGGAGAAAATTGACAAAAAAATAACAAAATAAAATTACCTAGAACTGAAAGACATAAGTCCTGACCAAACCATAAAATTTCAGAACATTGAGGATAAAGAAAAATCTCTGAATATTTCCAGGGAGAGAAAAAAAATGTATGTCACAAACTAAATTTTTGAGATAAGAAAGGCATTGAACTTCTTGGTAGGATATTGACTGCTGGAAGATGATGGAGTTATACTGTCAAATTTTTAGGGAAAATGAGTTTTGAACTAGAATCCTCTACCAACTAAATTGTCATCCATCTGTAAGTTAAATGGAGCTATCAGACCAGCAATGACTAAAAAGAACTCCCATTTTCCTGCTCTTTTTCTTAGGATGCTTCTGGGGAATATGCCCCCAAACTGGCAACAAACAAACAAACAAACAAACAAACAAAAAACACCCACTGAAAAAGCACATCAGACAGTGAATGTAGACCCCAAGATAACATCACAGTAGCCTGACTGAGTGTTGCTTCTCAAACCTCCTTTGGAGCTAGACTTGTTTTTTGTTGTTTTTTGTTTTTTTTTTTTTTTTGTCGTTTGTTTTTCCCAACCCATCATGGACCATACTTTGCAAATTTTAAGAAAATGATCATGATCTGGAATAGTGTGGCAATATCCTATTGCTACAGAAGTTTCTAAGACTCACTTTCAATTTCTGCACTTACCTTGTCATGGATAGAAAGCAAACAGTCCTCTCACTGGCACCAGTAAAATATATTATTGAAATAAGAAAGTAAATACCAGGAAACAAGTGTATAAGAAACTGTGTGGAAACGAAATGAAGGACAATCAGCAGGGACCACCGTTTTTGATATGTCACATTTTTGCCCAATACAATAAGAACTAGGAACATATCCTATCCAATAAAAGAGAAACATGGTAATTAGCGTACGACCGCTACCCTTCCCATTGGCTAATCAGGGCGATATGCAAATTAACTGCCAACCAAGATGGCGGTTAACCGCCAACAAAGATGGCGGCTAATTTGCATATGTAGGCACAATGCTGGGACGCGAAAGGGAAAGGACAGAAGAAGCCCCCTGCCACTGACGGTGATCAGAAACCCAGGGGGGAGCTAAGAGCCGGGGCAAGGGCCGCCTTTGCCCTGCCCCCCAGCTGTGATCAGAGAACCAGGCACCTTTGCCTCCCCGGCCAGTGATAGAGGGAAGCAGGGGTGGAGCCAGCAATGGGAGCTGGGCAGGGACGGAGCCGGCAGTCCGGGGAGC
>NW_005871065.1:11715107-11775343 GCF_000147115.1 Myotis lucifugus | reverse complement strand
CGGGGAGCAGGGCGAATCAGCGATCCTGGGCAGCTGGGGGTCCCCTGCCCAGGCCTAAGGCTTTGGTCAGAGGCATTAGGTATAGGCAGGGGCAGAGCGGGAGATCGCGGGGAGCTGGGGGTCTCCTGCCCAGGACTAATGCCTCCACCAGAGGCCTTAGGTCTTGGCAGGGGCGGTGCAAGAGATCGTGGGTAGCAGGGGTGGAACCGGGAATGGTGAGAGCTGGGGGTCCCCTGCCCAGGCCTGACACCTCTGCTGGAGGCCTCAGGCCTGGCAAGGGGCCGATCCGGTGATCGGCGATTGGAGGGTGATGAGGGTCAACTCCTCTGGCCGAGGCATCAGAGCCGGTGATTGGGGGGATATGAGGGTCCCCTTGCCCAGGCCTGAAGCCTGGGTCATAGGCGTCAGGCTTGGGCAGGGGGTGGAGCAAGCGATCAGAGGGAGATGGGGGTCCCCTGCCCAGGCATGATTCCTGGGCCAGAGCAATCAGGCCTGGCGGGGGTCAGAGCCAGTGATCGGGGGGAGATGGGGGTCCCCTGTCCAAGCCTGACACCTCTGGCGGAGGCGTCAGGCCTGGGCAAGGGGCCGATCAGGCGATTGGAGGGTGATGGGGGTCGACGCCTCTGGCTGAGGCATCAGGCCTGGGCAAGGGGCCGATCCTGCGATTGGAGGGTGATGGGGGTCAACGCCTGAGGGCTCCCAGTATGTGAGAGGGGGCAGGCTGGGCTGAGGGACACTCCCCCCCCCCACCCAGTGCACGAATTTCGTGCACCGGGCCCCTAGTATTTTATAAAAATTAAAAAAGAAACATAGATTGTGAAGCAGAGGGAAATATGTTGGGTTGGTGAGGAATAGATCAAGCTGCTTGAACTGTAAGGTACCTTTCCAGAAAAGTCAGAGCTAAATATTGGAGGCAGGCATATGAAGTGGGAGGTTATGTGTAACCAGGGCTGAAAATCCATGGGGAGAAATTCATTCTCTCCACCAAGGTTTACAGAGTGCCCGCTTCTCTCTACTAAAGACACAATGAAAACAACGCCCTGCTACTGTGCAGATTACATTCTAGTGGTGGGGAGTGAGACCACAAGAGAGGTAAGTAGACCATGTGATCTGTCCAGTAGGCTAAGTGCTGTGGGGGAAAAAGAGTGAGGGAGGATGGGGCAGAGCAGGTGACGGTTTTAGTTCACCATGATTCTGTATGCAAGTGAGTCTGTGCTTGTTCCAGGGCCGGGGAGTTTTACCTCTTTTCCTATGAAATCTAAGAAGGAGAGAGACCCTGGGGAAGTATAGGAAATGAGTTTTTGTGGCATGGGCATGCTTGGTGTAGTATTTTGACTGAAACTGACATCATGAATCAAACGCAAAGGTTTCTTAAAAATAGAACCTCTTATAACCCAGGAGGTGAGTTTTCCTCTTCACATACAAGAAAATAAATATTCCCCATTTAAAATCCAAGGAGAGTGTCATTCCTGATGGTAGATGAGAGAGGAACTGAAAATGCCATAAGATGACACATTTGTCCTTGAGTCCAAGGAAGCAGGGTGGACATCCGATGCAGAGGGAACCACAATACGCTGTCCTCCCTTTCCTTCTAGCAATTTCGGGAATGAAGAGATGGTGCAGGAGAGGAGTGCAGAGAGCCTTTTTGAGCTTCCTATTTGTACCAGCCACTGTCAGGCACTCAACATAGAGTTTCTCATTTACTTTGGTAGCGCTTGAGACTGGTCTAAGTAAACTAACACCTAAAATGGCAAGTAACTAGATGGGGAGAATAATGGCAGTCTCTGAAAACCAGAAGTCAAACCAGGTCTATGTCAAAGGATCACACAAAGGATGCATCTTGCAAACAGGGAAAGCAGGGTGGTGTCCATCTTTGTTCCAGCCAGGAGAAAATGTAGTACCACTCCTCCTCCCCACCTCCTCCCACTCCAGGGCCAGCACCTGGAGGAGTTTCTGCAGGTCCTATCTCCTGCTGCCTGGAGGCTGTTGAGATTGTGGGGAGGTGAAGAGACAAGTGGGTGCACACACAGAAAGAGGGAAATCCCTTCACACTCTTGGAATAGTTAAACGACAATCAAATGTTAAAAAAAATATAAGTTTGAAATAATACTTCTATCGTCCCAAACTGATATGTACAATTTCCTGTATTCTCTCTCCTTCTTGACCTAGCTTTATCTAAAATGACTGAGCCCACAATTCTTTTTCATAATTCCTGGTAGTTTACAACCAAGGCTTTCCGCGCAGTTTTGATGCATCTTTTGCATAGGTTCTAGTCCCCAGCACCAATTGTTTGGAAATGATGGTTCCTGTTTTTAACGTGAATGAACACCAAGGATGAAGTACTAGTAGGTTGGTGCTATCCAGTGGAGACCACCCTTAACCATTAAAAGTACAGAGACGTGGGGAAGCCACAAAAACCCACCCAGGGAGAATGACTCACAAGTCTTTGGAAAAACACCATTGTTTCTATAACACCATTGTTTCTATTGAAAATAACAACATTAGTTGTTAGGGGAAATCTCCTGAGTCCTTGCTATGTTGTCCATCTTATATATTATAAATCCTGGGACCTCATTCCTGGGAGAGTGCTGGTAAATGCAGCCAAGACCAATTTAGTGTAAGTGTCTGATGCAAAATGATACCGAGGTGATCCTCTCCTTTCCTTCCAGACGTCTATGTGAGGGTGGGGATCTATAAAACGTTATTCTGAATGCTTTCCCTCTGTTCTGGGCTACATTGTTCCCACACAAAATTCATATGTTAAAGTCCTAACGTCTAGTACCTAGAACATAACTGCATTGGAGAAATAAGAGTTAATTGACTTATAATAAGGTGATTTGGGTGTGCCCTAATCCAATATGATTTATATTCTTAAAAGAGAGAGAGAGAGAGAGAGAGAGAGAGAGAGAGAGAGAGATTAGGACATAGACAGGCATTGAGGGAAGGCAATGTTGAAGACACAGGGAGGATCCAGCCATGTGTGAGCCAAAGAGGCCTCAGAAAAAATCAACCCTACCAACACCTCATCTTTATAGCCTCCAGAACTGTGAGAAAGTAAATTTCTGTTTAAGCCACCCAGTCTGTGGTACTTTGCTATGGCAGCCCAAACAAACTAATGCACTCTCCCTTCTACAGCCTTTATCCGCATGCCAAAAGCCTTTATGGAGGAAAATATGAGGACCGGATTCCAGTGTCATAGTACCCTTCAGAGTTTCATGACATTTTATGTCCCAGGTCCCCACCTTGCTTTATGTCTTCTGATGATGGTTTATTTGTTTGTTTTTGGTAGGATTAAGTTATAAGAAGAAAAAAGGGTGGCTGGGAAGGAAGATAATGGACCCGCTGTTCAGAAAGGAGCTAGCGAGTGCCGTCATTGAAGCAACTCTGCTTCTACTGACACTGAAATGATGCGCAGCATAAATCTCAGCATGCTGTACAGGCTCGCTAGCTCAGTGATTCTCTCTCCTGAAAATCAGGAGTGCTTCTGACGCAGGTCCAGTTCACCAGTTCACCAGAAATCCTGGCTGCACATTAACAGCAATAAACACAGGAAGGAAATGGCACCTGGGTTCAGCTGGGCATCTCTGCCATCTTTTCACAGTTGGATGTTGGCAGTGCTGAGATGTATAGGATGAGTGCTGATGCTTTACTTTTTTCTTTGCGTGGGACCTCATTCATGCCCTGTGTGCTCCTGCGTGCGCATGCTCATGCACACACACACAAACTTCACTATGGAAAAGTTCCTATTGAGAATCTTATCATCTAATGTAAACAGCTTCATGACAAAAACAATTAAGCTTTAATGGGTATGTACTCCTCAATGCTTGATTGTTTAATGGACTTAAGTGTTACACTCAAGTCACAGCATGTTGATGAGCCCAATAAAGTAGTGGTATATTCAGAATAGAGATGTCGGAAACTGCACAAATCATTCAGAGTGAAGTCCTCTCCTTTTACTACTATTAGAAAAAGAGTGAGCTTAATAAAATCAGTATTACCAAACAGTCTCATCCATTAACTAAAGGGTAAGGAAGGAAAATTTATGTCGGTCTTTGCTTTGTTTTGAGAGGCATCCAATTAAGTAATATTTTATGAATGTTTTATATGTAATCTAAATTTGGTATTCCAGCATTGGCCTAACCAGCCTTCATACTTCTCTATATGCTCTTCAGCCATTAAAACAAACAAACAAACAAACACACTACCCAAACTATAACTGGTAGATCACTTTACTTCTGGCCTACACAGACAATCTCATCCAGGTTCCCTTGTGACCAAAGAATTGGAAGGAATTGTAATGGATTATCAGGTGAATCTCAAAGAAAATAATTTAAATTATCCACAAAAATAATAGTTGTCAATGTTTTTCCTTTGTTTTTAAAATTTTTTCCCAGGTATTTTACAATATCCTTTAGAAATTCACCCTTGGTGTGGCTAAACTGCTGCAGTAACAAGAATTGCCATCATCTCAGACTACAGAGTCCTGAGAGCTGTATCAGAATGATTTTTACTAAGAAGAACCCATCCTGATAACTTCAATTACTGCTGCCCTCTGCTTTCTATTGCTAAAAAGGCCGGAATATCATTATTAACAATAAGCCATATTTAACATTTGTTTGGTGCTTTATAATAGCACTAGAGGCCCGACGCATGAAATTCATGGAAGAGTAGGCCTTCCTTCCCCCAGCTGCCAGCACTGGCTTCCCTCTGGCACCAGGGACCCGGGCTCTCCTGGCAGCCCTGGCTTCGCCTGGAAGGTCATCCGAAAGGATGTCTGAGCTAATTAGCATATATGCTTTTATTATTATAGATAATCCTATATACATGATTTCATTTGATTCTGAAATAACTTTAAGACATTTTTAAGGCAACTGTTAGTCCCCCTATTATCTGAGAATGGCTGGCTGCTCAGATTCCCCCAGATCCAAATGTTAATATGGGAGTGATTTATTAAGGAAGTGCCCCCAGAAGCAATTGGTAAGGGAATAGTGAATTAATACAGGGGAGAGAGGGAAAGTTAAGTGAGGGTGTGATGTGAGGCAAAGTCCCAGACTCAGTCTGATCCCACAGAGGAATTCTACGTGTAAATGATGCTCCAAAGTCTGTATTGACTCGGTCAAAGGCTTCTGTGTTCTGGCACCAACCGGGCATCAGCTAACGGCTGCCCAGAACCTGTAAACTCGCAGGAACCTCCCTCCCTCCTACTCATGTCCTGAAAAGACCTGTGGGTGCTGTGTTGGCAGGAAAAGCACACAGAAGTCAGGAGTGGTCAGGGATGGTCAAAGAGGCCCAAGGAATCTGGGCAAAGCACTGAGTCTCCTCCACCCATTTGACAGCCGAGGGCTTGAAATTCTCCAGGTGCTCCTTGTTTGCTTAAATTCCCAGGCGCCACTCAAATGCTTTGTCTCACCCTCCCCTGCTTGAGCAGCTCCGGTTCATGCTCATTAGCACAAAGCTTACCTTTTCTTCAAAGCATTTTCCAGCACCATCCCACGTAGAAGTGCTTTCTATCTTTTCTCCTCTTTGATGTACATCAATATTAAAGCTCTTATTACACATTATCTTACATATGTATAATCTTTATTGGTTGGTGTTGTTTGTTAAACTCTGAGTTCATGAAGGGCAAGGCTGGCAACTTATTCATGTCTGTAAGCTCAGTACCTTTCAGAGTCTGGCTGATGTTCAATGCACACTTACTGCGTACACTTAGCAAATGAACTTAAATCAACCAGTGGGAAATCCTGTAGGCAGGTGGGAAAACCTTATACCACTTTCTTAAGTGTACTTGCACTCTCTCTTTCTAATGAGTTCTCCATGCTTTTTGTTTTATTGTAATAAAATCACTTATCTACCCTCTTAACTAATTTTAACCCTATAATACAGTAGTGTTAATTACAGATTCAATGTGGTACAGCAGATCACTGTAACTTAAGCACCTTGCACACCTGAAATGTTATGTCTGTTGAATAGCAATTCCTCATCCCCCTCCCCTGCACAGCCCTAGCAACCAATGATCTACTCTCTGCTTCTGTGAATTTGACTGTAAGTGGAATCATGCAAGTCCTTGTCCTGGGACTGGCTTATCTCACTTAGCATAATGTTCTCAAGTTTCATCCTTGCTGTTGCATATGACAAGATTTCATTATTTTTAAGGCTGAGTAATATTCTACCGCATGTGCATACCTTATTTTCTTTATCCTGGTCACCAGGGAATGTTATTGGCACTTAGAGGGTGGAGGAGGGGCATTTATGTCAAATGAAGAAATGCTCCTTCCCTAAAATACCACCAACATGCCCCTTGATACTTACATGTCAAAATCTCTTATAAACAGAGATCTCCAAGGCTGTAGACCAATCAGCATGTAAGAGTCATGAGTAGAAACAAGATAAAACATAAAGAGCACAGATAGGCATTAATGTCAGGAACCTCACAGAGTTCTGATTTTGCCACTGACTACAGTGTGTAACTTGGACAAACTCTTATCTTCCCTAAATTCATCAAGAATAATGGGGATAGCAACATACAGGTAATAGAATGGGGCTGAAGTAAATGAGATGTAGTTCGTAATAACACATATGGTAGGCATTTGAAAAGGTACATGCTTACCCATCCCCCCCCCTTTTTTTTGGCAGATCAGCCTTGAGTCATTTTTCCATAAGCCTGGGATCTTGTCCGCGTCTCTAAGAATAAAAGAATAGCCCCATTAAAAAGTACTTGGTATCTGCTTGAACACAAAATATGTTTAGTCTACTTATTTTTCTCCTTTCTGTTGGAAAACGATTACTAGTCATTTATTATTGAGAAAAGTAAAAAGCTTTTAGGTCAAATAAACAAATAGTACAGTGGCGGGGGGGATCATAGCTATGAAGCTATGATTTGGGGGGTAAAGAAGAACTACAAGGCAGAATAAAAGCCAAATACTTGAATGTCTATGTTACCAAACCGAACTTGAGTTTGCTTCTTGGTGAGCAAGGAACCAGACATTGCCACAGTGGTTGCCACGTAAAGAGAAATTTATTTGCAGTAAATAAGGAGCCCCTGGGGAATAATTTCCAAAGCCATGGCTCCCTGACCCTGGGAGCTTCTGTGGTTTATTCTAGTGAACTAACACATATTTATGAGGAAAGTTTCATCACAGCATGTAGCGGCGGCATCAGGCTGGCACATACGCAGGAGCAGGTCATGCTTCTTCATGCTGCCCATGGTCAGCAACCCCGGAGGCTGGGATTTCACTGTTATAATGAGCTCTTGGTCTCTGGGCTTTCTTCAATGGTTTCTTCAGGTGGCTATCTAAAGGCCCTATCATTTCCTGGAAAATATGCAAACAGCACAGTTAATGGAAATTGTAGTAACTTTTTCAATTTAGCTTGGGATGATCTACTTAGCATAGAGTGACTAGTTAGCTTAGGGTGAACTACTTAGTTTGGGGGTGACATCTAGAGTCTAGCACTGCCAATAAATGAGGCTCATAATGGCGCTCTCGAGTCATCAAGAAGAATGTCAAGAGCCCAACCAGCGTGGCTCAGTGGTTGAGTGTCAACCTATGAACCAGAAGGTCATGCCAGTCAGGGCATATGCCCGGATTGTGGGCTCGATCCCCAGTGTAGGGTGTGCAGGAGGCAGCCAATCAATGATTGTCTCTCATCATTGATGTTTCTATCTCTCTCCTTCTCCCTTCCTCTCTGAAATAAATAAAAACATATATTAAAAAAGAAAAATGTCAAGATATAGCCTATATACAATGTTTAACAAAAGCAAAGAACTGTGTGGTAAAAAGCTTAAAGTATCAATAGTTTTTAAATGTATTTTCATTATTTAAAGTGCTAACCATCAACTAATCTGGAGACTCACCTATGTGAATGAATGTTTCTCTCAATAGGAATAAATCAAATCAAAACAACATTTTATATACCATTTACTTATTACCGTTAAAACAGAGAAGAGCCAATGATATTAGGCGACTTGTGCATTGTTTCTGTTGTCGATAGTTTTATACCACGATGCATCGACATGGTGAAGCCTAATAACATTGAATAACAAAAATCCAAAGCATTAAAGTTATAAATCCAGTTAAACCCAATAAAAAGATAAAAGAGGTGACTGCTACTCCTGAGGATAAAGATTTACAAAAGTAAATAAAGGAATTTGAGCCATGACCCCTACTTTCCCATAAAAGCAAAGATGAAATGCAAAGAAAAATCCACAAGATTTGAGCTGGTAGTTCAAAGCACTGGCTAGCTATCAAAGTTCAGCCCAGGAAAATACAGACTAAGGAAAGGCAGAAGGAAAGTTTCCCTAACTGTAGTAGTATTGATTCAAGAATTCCAGGCCGAAAATGTCGGTTCTGGATAGAACTTCAACATGTGTTTACCAGCCCACCCACCTGGCCCTCCACTCGCGCTGCTGCTGCAGTCTTCCACGTGGGTCACTCAGCAGAGAGTTGGCCCTGGAGCAGATCATTCCTGTGTTGAATCATTCTATTTGAACGTTTCTTCGTGTAATCAGCTGAAATAGGCCTCCGGGTGTGACAAATATAAAACACAGTGAACTTCATCTCACGATAGAAGTAAGGTCAGCCTTGCAACCCCGTGGGATGGCACCGGTGATGCATTTTTCAATTATTTTATCTGTGTCTGTTATTCAAAAGCAAGAGCATGTTAAAAAAATAATTACTCTGATTTCCCCTTTGTTTCAGAGTTCAAACAGATTGCAAATTCACATCAACCCACCCAGTGTTGCCGTATCCTATATAAAAAAGAGCTAATATGCTAATTAGACTGAACAGAGGAACAACCATCTGGACATCCTTCTGGATGACCGTCCGGACAACCTTCCGGATGAAGCCAGGGCTGCAAGGGCCGGCCAAGGCTGTGAGGGCCTGCGAGGGGCTACAAGGGCTGGCCAAGGCTGTGAGGGGCTGTGAGAGCCAAGCCCCTTGCATGGGGCTGTGAGAGCCAAGCCCCTTGCATGAATTTCATGCATTGGGCCTCTAGTTTAATAATAAATTTCTTTTTAAGTTTAAATTCTAAACAGTTGCTCTGAGGACCCTAAGTTGGAAGTCTACTCCAGGCATCACATCTGATCAAAGATGAGACTGAAAAGATAAAAAAGGAACCTATGCATTGAATTGTGATGTGAACTATGAAGTTCAAGGAGCCACTACTAGTATACTAGATAAAACAGTAACAACTAAATTCACCACAGAACCCATGCTGACACCCACTTTCCCACTCAGGCAAACACACACAAATAAACGTACTCTGTTAAATGCTTTACACATGCTCTTTCATTTAATCCTCTCAACCATCCTATGAGGAGGGTACTGTAGTACTCCCATTTTGCAGATGAGGTCATGGAGATAGAGATAGGTTTAGAAATGTACTCAAGGTCACTCACCTGATAAATAGTGAGTGTGAAGCTTAGAAGGGAGGATCTTTACTACTGTGATTTTCTGCTTGGCAGTAAAAAAGGCACGAATGGGGAGTCAGGGCACAACCCTCAATTCTCCTCTAGGTATTGCTATTCGCTCTCTGCTTTGGGCTAAATCACTTGATTTTTTTTCTTTGTGCCTCTCTTCCTCCCCTACTTTCTCTTCTCCTCCTCCTCTCTCTCTCTTTTCCTCCTCTCCAACCTCTTCATTTTCTACCTCCTCCCCCTTCTCCTTCTCTTTTTTTTTTCTCTAAAATAATAGAATTTCACTAGATTACATCTTTGGTTTACTTTCAGCTTACATGTTCTGTAAGTCCATGCCATGAATAGTTAATTTTGATGAGGAATAGGTATGGGGTAGACGGTCCTGATAATATTCTTGAAAGTTTTCTTTCTCGGGATGAAAATCATTTATTTAAACTGAACTCAAAATGGTTTACTGTTTTCATGGAAAAGAGGAATGCAAAACTGCAAGAACCGTGTCATCTTTGACTTTCACTGAAATGTGATTCAATTACTTTCCAACATGAGGGTAAAACAAGTAAGTAAATTGACTGGAAACAATATGCCCATGTTATTTTGGAAAGTAAATGTTTTAAATTAATCTTAAGTAAGTTCTGCAATTGACGGTGTCGCTTTTCAGTTCCCACTGCATAGTTCTTTCTTCTCAGCGGCTGTTATTGAATATTTTTGCCTCTTTTGCACAAGAAACAATTGTCCATCATGAAAAATGAGCAGCACCTGATTGGGGCTGTTGAGGAGGGGTTGAGCCTTCCATTTCTCTTTCATAGCTGATAACCACCATTATCATTGAATACCTATCAAGATGAGCCTTAAAATAAGCATTCTTCCAGATTTCTCCATGACTATAATTATATTTCAAAATGGGAAAAATCACATTTTCCATTTAAAATATAATTGCCTTTTCTACTGGTAAGATGTGAATAAATGAGCAAAATACAGCTGTTTCTAAAAGCTTGTAAACGTCTGTTCATGCTTTTCTATAGCTGCACTTTCTCCCAAAGAACACAATTTTCAGTTCCATATCTGTAGTGTTCACAATCACCTCTCGCTGACACAGACAGAAATTCATCTGATTTGTTTACAAGTAGAAAAGACAAACCCCTTTCATAAAGCTTGTTTACAATAGAGGCTGCTGCTAGCTGTGCATCAAAAAGCTGCTTGCACAATTAACAACATAAAAATAAATTCCTAATCATAATTAAAAGCAGAAACACTGAAAAAAAATGTTTGCAAGTAATGAGTGAGGAGAGCACTGGGAGAGGAATTGTGTGTATCTAGCAAATGCAGACCCCAAAGAGGTAATTCCAGGCTTTGGAAACACCACCTTTAACTTGTCATTGAAGCGTTTTCACAGCACTTCATTTTGTACAGTGATGTGCAAAGAATCAGTCCTGAAAGTAACGTACAGCTGCTAGAACTCAGTAGGTGTGAGTAGCTGGGTAAGTCTCATCACCAAGGCACTAGGAAGACATTTTTGTCTCCCCAAAACAGTCCTCGTGTACAAACACCAAAGCAACTATTGCTTCTGCAATATAATAAAAAAGCTATTTTGATATTTATTAGATTAATGATTAACACAATGTCAAAAACTCAGTGTCCTCATTATCAAATGGACTAAAAAGTCAAATCCTACTAGGGTGTTTTGAAATTCAAATGAGATAATAGGTGCTTTTAAAACATTTTGTAAGTTATAACATGCCACAGCAAGTGTAAGTTAATGGAACTGTTAAGATATTAGATTACACACAACTTGTAATTCGTGTCACGTTAAGTATGAAGTGATTGACCTAAACTTCAAAGTAGTGTTAGTAATACCTGCATTCAAAGCCAAGCGGGTGAACACACTGAAGATCCATTTCCAGCTCCTACTCCCAGCAGAAAGTGGTTTGCAAGTATTGCAAATGGGTTTTAATCGCCTTCCTTCTTATTATCTCCTGTTCAGTCATGATGCTGATGCTGAGAGTGGGCAAAGACAGGTATGGATTCCTCTTAGAAAATTCTGACTAAAGTTGTAACTCTGTATTTAGACACTCATCATCCACACTTACTCTCAGGTCAACTTGTGAGAGGTGGAAAAGAGACTATTATGTACTATACACACATGAGTAAACTGACACTGAGAACAGTTGGGAAAAAACATGCTCAAGATCACAACAGTCATTGTGAAGTCGTAAAAATCCAGGACTGTCTCTGAATCTTTTTACT
Source organism: Myotis lucifugus (assembly GCF_000147115.1). NCBI lineage: Eukaryota > Metazoa > Chordata > Mammalia > Chiroptera > Vespertilionidae > Myotis > Myotis lucifugus. The sequence goes on along the minus strand of NW_005871065.1, from coordinate 11,763,684 downwards.
CACTCAGCCTACGTAAGGATCATAATATCATTTCCGAAATATTTGCCAGCTGGCCCTTTGAAGCAGAGCCCTGACAACCAAGTCATAGCCAGTTTCTAATGCAGTAGGCATTCATTTCATCATGTGCTAATAATGGAGACATTCAACACAGTGCCCCATTTGCAGTATTTAAATCCATTCGTTAGATCACTTTTAGAACTAAATATTTCTACTATATTTTCTTATACTTCTTTCCCCAATAAAATATGGAAAAAACAAAGATAGAAAGTAAAAAAGTAACACACATTGCAAAGGCAAAAGAAGAGTCAATCTTTTCTAAAATGCTGCAATGTCAAATAATTTATTATAAAGCAATGCTGATATTTAATAATTAGATAAAATTTAATAACTTTTTTTCTGTATTATCTCTAAGATCTCTTGAATTATTCAAATTCCAAATATCAGACACGTTAGGCAGATTCCCTCAAAGCAGGAGCAAAATGTTCTTTAACCAAGTGAGCACCGTGATCACACATTTATTAAAATGCTAAGCAAATGTCAACATTGCTTATTCTTTCAGTGACTTAAATTTATAACCAAATCAATAGTCTATTATAGTCACAGCATCTTTGTGTGTAAGACAATTATGCATAATCTGCAGACACGAATAAGCAGAGGAAGAATGAAAAGTGTAAAGGGAATAAAATCTATAGCTTTTTCAGTCTTGTATTAGAAAAAAACCACAATTTCTGTTTTTCTAAATAAATAATTCTTAATCTTTATGAAATAACTAAAAACCTAGAAGAAAGAGAGGAGACCAGCAAATATGTTTTTCCTTCTTTCTATACTGCCATTAACCCCTCTACCCTGGGCCTTTTGGAATGTTGGTTGTACTCTGAGCACACTGGTCATGGCCTCCATTTTCTAATAGCTTGCTCTTCCTCCTCTGCAAGAACTAACCTAGTACCCATGCTATTCTCTCCAGAGAAGGTACTCCCATTACCCCAGCTCATAAGTGAGGAGATAAGCCTTCAACCTCCTTAGTTCATAGAGTCATTTTCATCATAGTTCTACTGCTATCTCTTAAAATCTTTTCTTCGCTTATACCAGCGGTTCTCAACCTGGGGGTCGAACGACCCTTTCACAGGGATTGCCTAAGACCATCGGAAAACACATATATAATGACATATTGTTTTTGTGATTAATCACTATGCTTTAGTTATGTTCAATTTGTAACAATGAAAATACATCCTGCATATCAGATATTTACATTACGATTCATAACAGTAGCAAAATTACAGTTATGAAGTAGCAACGAAAATAATTTTATGATTGGGGGTTACCACACATGAGGAACTGTATTAAAGGGTCACGGCATTAGGAAGGTTGAGAACCACTGGCTTATACTGTGCTTTCTTTATTCGCTTCAGTAGCATCTTTTGATCTCTAGGACATTCTGCTGACTTTCCTACTGACTTCAACACCTGGTTCATTTTCTTTTCCACTGTTTTCCTTGCCATGATTCTTGAAAATTCAATCTGGATCTAAATGATTCTTCTAACAAATGAATCTGATAGTCACTAAACCTCTTCAATGCCAATTGCTTTTGCTCCACTCTAACTACACATTAACACTAAGGCATCTCCAACTTCAGTCTCATTTAAACAATTGCAACCATACCTGCCTACCTCACCCTCTCTTCTACTTTATGAAATTGATTTTATATTCACTGAAAGCTCTCCACTACTTCTCTCGATCAAGCCAACAGCCCTCTTCTGGCATCTCTGTCTCATTTCCTAGCCTAGACCTCAACATTGTTTTTCAGGGCCTTAGATTATCTCTCTTCTTTGTTCTTCTACCAGGTGCATCTTGTCAACCCCTATTTTAGACCATTTGCTTTTTGATTCTGCACCACAGAGAGTAGCTAGATAAAATGGTAAATGTGTTTTGATCTGTTCCCTATAAACTCACTTTCTCCAACTTGTGCTGTATAAACCATTCTACCAAGTCCCTGAGTCTCAGCCATAATTGACTGATGGCCCTCTCTTTCTTAGCTTTCTTTATGTCCTTCCTAATCACTTCCAAACTGTGACTGCCTTATGTGCCCTTTAATACTCATTGCACCTAAGAACTGACCTCTGCATTAGGGTCAGCTCCCAGGCCAGGTGAAGGCCTTTGACAGGCACTGCCACATGGTGTTGGAGAGAGTGCAGGAGATGCGGGCAGAGATCCCCAAGAGCAGCAAGGGCAAGAAGAAATCCAAGCCAGTCAACAAGGACCGCTACATCTCCAAGATGTTCCTGCACAGGGAATCAGTTATCGTGGTCCTGAGGAACCGCTCATTTCTTATCACTGGCCTACTCCTTGTCCCCAGAACTTGCTCCCCCATCCTGCAAAGACCTGCACTGTGTTTTTTCTAAAATAAAAATAAAATAAAGAACACTGACTGATGCATAGTTAAGCTCTCACCAGCTGATTTGTATGTGTTTCAAGAGATAGTGGTGTTTGCTTCCAAATCTATTTATACCAGTTATATTTGTTATAATAATTATGTAAATTGATAAAATATCACATAAGCCATGAATTATGAGGGTAAAAGAGGGTTTTTTAAAAATAAATCTATATTGAATGCATTGAAAAGGATGAATAAAGGCAAACGTTATGAAATGTTTAGTTTGGCATGAGCAACACCATCTCAATGTTTGGACCAAAAAATCATAATAAAAAGCATTTTCTTTTAAATTCAGCTTGTTTACAAAAATACATAAATTTCTATTCATCTTTAAAAAATTGAAACTGGAATTCATCAATTTTAATTGCATTGTAGAGAAACTTAAGCCTCTAAAAAAAGACAATGAGGAACAAAGACCCACAGAGCCATACTCTAAGTAATAGCCTTGGCCATAGATTCAAAAATTATAAATAAATGTCCTTTCTATGTATAAAAACAAAATGTGTAAGGTATGTGTGTGTCTTTATTTTCATTCTCTGCCTCAGCCTGGTTTTTCTCTTAATTAATCAAATATGTGTCCTTATCACACATTTCTGCTGTAACATAAACATCTGAAAGCTTGTTTTCTCAGTGAAGTGGAAGGCCATGCTGCCTGGGCAGAGCAGAGAGAGAAGCGGTAGAGGTTTGGAGAAGGTAGGAAGGAGCAGCATATTTAAACATCCAGGACGGCAGGAGTGACCCACCAGCTGAGCCAGGTGAATACTGATTTACAGTAATGCCAGCCTGATCGGAGGATTTTTCTCCAGCAACCCTCCACTGCTTGGAGACATGCAGTGAGAATGTGGGTGGCTGAACTCATTAAAGGCTAAGGTTTTTACCAGGTGGGTGGGACAAAAGCAAAGGAAGGCAATGGAGTAACAATATTTGTCAGAAGGTGAATATAATAATGAATCATAGAATATACACTAGACAAAGAAGGATGATAACAATAGCAGAGCCAGTGGAGAGCAAGTTGTGGGTTTCATGTTTAGACTTTGCAATGAGATGAAAAAATTACTTGAGCCTGTGAGCTGAAATGAATGGGAGGTTTCAATTTGAGATGTCAGAGGTGATGTCGTTTCTAGTGATGATATAGTACAAGAGACAGCCATGGGTGGACATAGTGCAGCTGTCAAAAAGTCATCGGAAAGCGGTGGACTAGGAGCTGAGAAGCTAAAATGTGAAGCCATCTTCATGAGTGTTGAAATCATCTAAGATGATGGCAAAAGTTTGGGTAGAAAAAAGGCTGCTATCTAGGGACTAAAGTGTTCAATGAATGGATCATGTGAAAGGAATTGTGATTGTTACGAATGAAGGGGTTTACAAGCGAATGATGTGAACTTCAAAGAAGCAGCATCATTTTTATTTTATTTAAAATGGTTGTTTTCAAAAGAAAAGGAGACCCATGTAGCTGAAATGATATGGGATGGGTGGGAAAGGGGCTGCAGACAGCCTCTAAGGCAGTGGTTCTCAACCTTCCTAATGCTGCGACCCTTTAATACAGTTCCTCATGTTGTGGTGACCCCCAACCATAAAATTATTTTCGTTGCTACTTCATAACTGTAATTTTGCTACTATTATGAATCGTAATGTAAATATCTGATATGCAGGATATATTGTCATTGTTACAAATTGAACATAATTAAAGCATAGTGATTAATCACAAAAACAATATGTAATTGTATATGTGTTTTCCAATGGTCTTAGGCGACCCCGGTGAAAGGGTCGTTCGACCCCCAAAGGGTCGCGACCCACAGGTTGAGAACCACTGCCCTAAGGTAATATCAAGGTCCAACATCAATCTGCAGGAACATTCTGACTACAGAGATTTTGAGCAGAGTGACTGAGGCTGTCTGATATACCTCAATGCTCAATTTTTCCTCTGCCCATCCTGCTTCCTTTCCCTCCCTTCCACAGCTGTTCATCCCATGATGCTCCCTAACAAACACCTCAACACTCACATCTATCTCAGAGGCTGCTTCTGGGACAACCCAACCTGTGGTGACTGAATTATTAAAGTTCTTCCAGCCTGCAAGGGCAGCACTTGGATTTACATTAGCCTTTCTGACCCAAGAACATACATTTTCCCTCTGTGCTAGCCACAGTCTATATAATGCATCTGTGCAAAAATTATTGACATACCAGAGTCATAACTATTTAGTTCACAATGCTTACTTTGTTAGTAGCAATATAGTCTTTTCTCCAATTATCCCTCAAAGGAACGCTTTGAAATTAAAAAACACACACACACACACACAAGAAACTGTTCATTCCTTACTAAAAATACATTGGTAAATATATAAAATCCAAAATTAAAACATGAATGGCTAATTCAGTAATACTTTTCATTGACCACAAAAAAATAATTCATTTGTGAAAAGAAATGATGTTCTTTATTTTTATTATTACTGTCAAATATGTCTATATGTGATACAATACATTTTAATATCAATTCCAAATAAAATGTATGCCAGTAGTTTCTCATAAACTATTGTCTTATTAATGCTAAAAAAAATTCAGACCCTAAAACCAATAGGAAAAAAAAGCAGAAAAGTAGATTAAAATGTCATAATTTCTTACTCATGCTCTTTTTTTTAAAACAGGATAGCTTTTTAAAAAATATATTTTATTGATTTTTTACAGAGAGGAAGGGATAGAGATAGAGAGTTTAAAACATCGATGAGAGAGAAACATCGATCAGCTGCCTCCTGCACACCCCCTACTGGGGATGTGCCCACAACCAAGGTACATGCCCTTGACCGGAATCCAACCTGGGACCCTTCAGTCCGCAGGCTGATGCTTTATTCACCGAGCCAAACCGGCTAGGGCCTTACTCATGCTCTTGATTGATTTCCTATTCATGAGGACTTCATATTGAGCCATTTAGAGTAAGTAAAGGCACAAGCCACCCACCCATGCCATCTTCAACCCTTAGGGGTTACTGAGGAATGCCTTTATCTATGTACAAAGATTATAGGAAGCCCTTCCCAAAAATGTGACCCAGTTGAAGAAGGAGAAAAAAAATAATTTTGAAAATTCTCCTGAGTTTTTCCCAACAAAGTGATGGACACTAGGAAGTTAATGGGTAGGCGGCCTTTAATGAATTCCATTTTTTTTCCCAATAGACACTGCCCTGGGTCATGGAGCCTGACTTCCACCCACCGTGGGGAGGCCAGCTGCTCAGATTCTATCCCAATTAGGAAAATGTTTTCCTTCTTTAATGTGGATTAGACCGTGCTGCCCTGAGAAGTATGCTTGTCCTTAGATGTCTGTGAATAGTTTTGTTTAATACTTACCTCCTGGAGGACCCTGAAGGATGAAGAGGCACATCTTCAAAGAAGTCTGACCTGCATTCCAAACATCTCACTTGGAGCCTTGTGCCGTGAAAGCCACTCTGAGGCACCCTGCCCACTCACCACCCAGTACCAGGTGACCCCTAGATGGTATCTAGTCAGCGTGACCTGGACATTGGGAAATCAAAATCAACACTTGGGTCATGACCTGCCGTAGCTTGCTGAGGAATGGGAGAAGAAGGAGAGATGGAGCTCATGCAAGAAAACATAGGGTTTCCCTTATTGGAGTCATAAGGTCAAGTTCCTGATAAAGAAATTTGCTGAAAACAACAGACCGGACAGCAAGACCCTTCCAAGGAGTGTTTAACTTTCTTATTGTGTTTATTTTTTCATATATAAAAGCATTTACATAGTTTATAAAAAGAATAAAATTTCTCTAAGCCCCAACCCCTTTAGTCAGTTCCCCCTCTCCAGTACAATGCAGCATTGGGTGACAACAATTGGGGGGTCAAGGAAGCATGGGCAGCCCCACATTCACACTCCCTGACTCCCTACCCTGAGCCCTGTCTCTTCATCTCTCATGTTGGCTGATAACCAGGAGCTCCCGGGGTGGTTCCTGGGGGCCAGGTGAGGAGAAGGTGAGAGGAGAAGTAGCCAGGAAACATATTTTCACCGTGAAAACTGCTGTACCTGTACGTGGAAAGAGAGAAGTTGGAAAAACCATTTCTGACACGATGCACTGAGACAGCCTCAGAGGCCAAGGACCTGGAGGTGAATATGTTAGAGCCTCATCACTTAAGTCACAGAGGTCTCTCTTTTTAAATGTGGGGAGAGAAAACAATGATCTGGGGGCATTATTTCCCTACTTAATTCTTGTCTGGTTGAGGTATGATATCAGCAAGTTAAGCTACACGAGCCAGGGCAGATTCATTTCATGTTACCGAACATCTTTCTCAGTACTTTGGGCTGTAAATGGTAAAACGGAAATAAAATTATATTGCACGCTTCCCCACTAACTGTAGAATTTAAAATCCCCAAACCCACAGCTAATATATAAACTTTGGGGATGTGTCTGTAAACAGATTTGGGGAAAATATCTTTTGTATTTCCTGAGCGTTGTCTTCAAATGCCTTCTAAAGGGACTCTCTTCTCTCCCCAGTTACTTGGATAACATAGGAAATTCCTTGCCCTTTAGTTATGTTGGCCTTTCCAATGAGATTATGTAGAACTGCTTCCCAAATGTCTCCCCAGTTCTGGTCCTCCCCACAGTCAGTAACACAGAAAGTGGGTTTATAGAGATTAGCGTGCCCTCAATGAGTCAGCCGTATTTGTGGAATTCTGTACAATAAAAACGAGCGCAGATATGCTGACCTCATTTAGTCCCCAACTTCTTAGGCACTTTTCTTAACCATTTCACTCCCAGAACCTAGAAGCTCAGCAAACAAATTCAGGAAAAGGGAGCCGGTGAAGGAGATGACTCCAAATGAATGGGTTAACCCCCCTCCATTTTCCAAAAGGGGTTAGCATACAGATGCTGCCGGCATAAAGCATAATTAGAAGCAAAGAGAGCCAGACCAACCTCAGAAAGAAGTGACTGGATGCTGAAGAGAAACTGGGCAAACCTCCCTGCCCACATTGTCGTCCTCTGTCCCCTCTCCCCCCAGGCTGAGCATCCTCGCCTTGACTTCACTCTACTCTTATGGAAGAAGCAATGGGAACAAAGTCAGAACATCTGAGTTTTAGTCCAGATCTGCCAATTTTATTACGACTGACTAGTTTGTTTTCCTGATCTCCAGCTTTGCTCTCTGTCCAATGAAGATAAAAGTAATAACCTTGCACAATCTTTGTGAAAATTCATTTATTCACTCAAAAATATCTGTGGAGCTCTTACTGAGTGCCATGTACTTTCTAGGTGCTGGAAGTACATCAATGGAAATAAACAATCAAGGTATCTGTGCTTATGTTGCTTATATCCCAGGAAAAAGACCATAAGTATTGCCATGTAATTTTGATAAGAGCTGGCCTATTATTTTGTAGAATGTTTCTCAGTTTAGATTTGGCTGGTGTATTTTTCTTGATTAGATTCAGATTATGCATTTTATACAAGGATAGCACAGAAGTGATGTTGTACCGTTCTTATTGCATCCTGGGTGGTGTGTGATGTCAATATGTCTATCGCTGGTGCTGTTAATCTTGGTCACTTTGTTAAAGTGGTGTCTGCAGGATTTCTGCCCTGTAAAGTTACTAATTTTTTATAGTTAATTAATATTTTGGAATAAGTACTTCGAGACAATGCATCCTATTTTGCTAAAACACTGATTTAGTATCAATTGGCGGAGATTGCTTGCAGCAATTATTATTTTGGCATTTGTTGAAGTTAATTTTACATTTCCCTCATACCCTCTATGTATACTAGAGTTTTTCTATAAGAAAGAGCTTAATTACTTTTAGCTCTGTACTCTTCTGTGTGAATTTTAGGACAAATTTGTCAATTTCCACGAACAAAATTCTATTGGGATTTTTAGAATAAATATGCATTAAATTTATAGATTAATTTGGAGAAAATGGACATCTTTGTGACATAGCCTTTTTAACTATAAAGATGTTATGCTTTGTCATTTATGCAGATCTTCTTTTACATTTTTCAATAATGCTTTGAATGTTTTTCCATCTATTTCTTACAGTTCTTTTATTGGATTTATTCCTAGATAGCATATGTTTTTGTTGCTATTTGGAATTATAATAATTTGTTTTTATTATATTTTCTAATTAGTTATTACTGGTATAAAGCTTTTTATGTGTGGTTGTGAAAATTTTTTAGTTCTAATGATTTGAAATATAATAAATATGTGGATGATAAAGTATTAGCTAATTAGACTCAGACCCACTGACCACATGAAATAGACTCAAGCACTCCTCCAAGCCTGCACACATCGCCCACAGTTTGAGGATCTCTGGTTTTCATCTTGCCTTTTAGAATGACCTAAATAGAAGCAATGTCTGAACCATAAACTTAAGCTAGAACAGAGAAAGTAGTTTGGTTACTAAACCCTTTGACTCAGGATGTATCTGTCATCTGGCCTTTGTGACGGGTCACGTCTTGACTTTTGAATCTGATGAATGCAAGCTCAGCTGTAGTGATACTGTTGCTGATCCTCAAACTCAGCCTCGGGCGAGCTGGTTCCAGGATGGTTTCTCCAAGGGACCTCATGGGACGGACGGATGAGTCAGCAGGGACATAAGCTCACTGGCTCTTTCTTTTAGTTGTTAGTTTAATGTGAAAAGAAGCAAGAGACACTTCACAATCATTGAGCCCCTTAATTTTCACAATATTTTGATGAGATACCATTGCCCCATTTTATAACAATAAAGAAAAATTCAAGAAATTAAGTAACCTGCCAAAGGAAGCATGATATGAACTCTGTTCTATTTAATTTCCATATCTGTGCTTTTCCCACTGTCCTATTCATTGATGTTTATTTTTATTAATATTTATTTGTGTTCTATCAATATTGCATTGCTTGTGCACAAAGGTGAATTTTGCCATAAAGATGTTCAGTTAATTGGTTACTCAACTGGTCAGTGACTAAGATTGACCTGTGCAGAGATGTGTGGACAATGCACCTGACCATCCCTGCAAAGAGAATAATGAGGGCAGGTCCCAAGGCTGAGCAACAGCCCTTGCTACACACCTCCTTGCATGTTACATCAGCACACGTCTAATTGGGAAAACAATGGAAAGAGTCTTGGTTCTTATGTAATATCTCTTATTAAGTAAAGGATCTGGAATAAAAACAACCATATCTAATCACTAACATCAGAAAAATCAATGGGCCTTATGCACAAGCAGATTAAAAGGAAATAGAGTATATATTTCTACATTAAAATATATTATAAGGAAGACATAAGAAAATTATATTTAAGGATGGCATTTTTAAAGTTATATTCAGCAAAATAGCAACAGCAACAACATAGAAGAGGTTATTGCACTGGTGTGCTTTAATTAGATCATTGTGCCCCTCAATTAACCCTTCTTTCTTTTCCAAGTTTGCTTTTACCTCTATTATCTGTAAAATAAGACAAGCAAGAACATACTGTCCACCCAAATTTGGGAAAATGTTTGTTTGCCTGGCCAAAATATGTCTTGTTGAACTTGCAAACCCATTGTGTAGTGACAGTGTTGAATTTCATTTTGGGATATTTAAAATATTGAATATTTCCATAGCAAAAGTCTTCTACAGTAACAAAGAGAATAAATTAGATGCTTACTCCTGGAAATCCCATTAGACTGTAGTTTGATGTAGCTTTAAAAACAAGAAAATCATGTAAGAATCGTATACATTTTCTTTCTCTGCAAATCCTCTTCAGTTAACAGGAAAAGAGACCCGCTGCTTTCTTTAGCTCTTGGTATAAAACCTTCAGGGGACTGTCTATATAATCAAAGTTTAGTAACCATTTATGCTTTCTCTCCGATCTGAGCAAAGAAATGTAGAGGCCACTATTTCTATAGTAATTTTTTAAAGACAAAAACAGAAAACCAGCCCCTTGAACTTCATCTTTGCAACCCAAGGAAGAGCTGACCCTGCCACACAAGTGCTTCTACCCTGGCCGTGCCTCTCACATGTCTAGGTCTCGGTCACACAGGAGAGTCACAGAAACATGTTGGAATGTCACCACCCGCTGTGTTAAAATCTGGGCCAAAGGAAAATATCCAACCCCAGTGCCTTGTATTTGGTTGAAATAGTTGTTCATACTCTGTAGTCAAGGTAATGGCAGCTAGGCAGCAATCATTTTACCCAATTATCAAGGGACCCAAAAAGTCTCTGCTAGATGAAAAGGGAAGAGTTCCTGTAAAACGTAATTGAGAAGGTTAACATTAAAATAAAAACTGTCACCATCTTGGAGTGGCTTCTATGTGCCAATACAGTTCTACTTTTTAAAATTAGTCCATTTCACTCCATCTTTAAAAAGTTATAATAGCCGAAACCGGTTTGGCTCAGTGGATAGAGCGTCGGCCTGCGGACTGAAAGGTCCCAGGTTCGATTCCGGTCAAGGGCATGTACCTTGGTTGCGGGCACATCCCCAGTGGGGGATGTGCAGGAGGTGGCTGATCGATGTTTCTCTCTCATCGATGTTTCTAACTCTCTATCTCTCTCCCTTTCTCTTTGTAAAAAATCAATAAAATATATTTAAAAAATAAAAAGTTATAATGATTGCTCACACTTTAGTCACTAATGTGACACACTCAATTCTTTGTTAACCCATTTGATTTCCACGAGAACCGCCAGTGGAGTCAGTGTAAGTATTCCCATTTTTTATTTTATTTTATTTTATTTTATTTTTTATTGATTTCAGAGAAGAAAAGAGAGGAGGAGAGAGAGATAGAAACATTAATGATGAGAGAGAATCATTAATTGGTTGCCTCCTGCATGTCCCCTATTGGGGATGAGCCCGCAACCCAGGCATGTGCCCTTGACCAGAATCGAACCCGGGACCCTTCAGTCCCCAGGCCATGCTCTATCCACTGAGCCAAACCAGCTAGGGCAAGTGTTCCCATTTTAAAGATGAGGAAATGAAGCACAGAGAAGTATGCAGTTGCCCGTGGTCCAATGATCCATAAGTGGAGGAGCTGGCTTTGGTCCCAGGCTGGTATGGAGCCCACACCCCCTCGCATAATGCTACCTGCCTCTACCTCCAACTCCCAGGGGCGGATTTACAAACATTCAGCTTACAGGGGAGAGGACCGAGACCCAGAGAGAGTAACCTGGAGGCCCTGCAATTTGTGCCTCTTGTTGGCAGAGCCAAAGCCTATGCTCTTCATCACTGCTCATCACTGCTGGGGCAACATCCAGACGACACTCGGTGCTCCATCTGGACATGGCCCTGGAGGGCTACCCAGATTCCACAGCTTGTCATGCAAATAAAACGATCTGTTCTCTCATTACGTGTGGCGGATGGTTAAAGCCCACTGCGACCTGGCAGGGTTAGAAGCCTGGTGCAAAATACATGACTGTCCTCTGACCTTCCATTCAGACAGATGGAATGGCGAAAGTGATGGTCATTCAGAAGAAAGGTCAGCCTTCCCATGATGGGTAGCAGGCCCGCACGGGGGTCTGATGGCTTTTCCTGTTTCCTCTACTTGAGCTCACTGTGTGCACATGTGAAAGACGCATTGATTTGTTGAGGGATAATTCAGGCTACAGCAAAATGAAAGAAAATCTGGTTGTGGGCATTTACAAGTTGCACTCGTTATGCCAGGTTTTTGAAGTCAAAATCCAAGCTGTTCTGAATTTATTGCCTTATTACAGTCCAAGGAATATAATTAAAAGCTATGGCTGGCACATAATTACTAATTATACAGTAACCGCCATGCTTCTTCTGGGTTTTAATATTTATTCATCATTTCTATCACTACATCAAGTTAACTCTCTTGAATAGCCATAGGCTAATATTTTCTTTTTGTTTTTGTTTTGTAAGTAGACCTATCACATTTCAGCTGGCCAACTGATCCTTGAAGAAAGAACTGACTCAGTCATGCTCATTTCACACTTAATTAAATATGAGACTTAACTTCTGAGAAAATATTGAGTAACTAGACTCATCAAGGTTTTTAAAGCCAACCCAGCATTTTACATTCAATAAACAATAAATGGATCAATGAAGATTCATATATTCTTCATGGGATCCAAACCAGCGAGTGACTTAGATGAAATTTTTTTATAGGATCAGTGGATATAATATGGATAAGATTGGACGATAACTGCTGAGAGACTTATGTATTTTAATTCCATTCTCCCTTCACAAGATGCTGAATTTCTTGAAAGTAAGCTTCTGCTTCACTTACTAATCTTTATACACAAAGCACAGTACCTAAGGCATAGTGAATACTTCATACATGTTTATTAAATGAGTGAGTGAATGAATGAATGAATGAATGAGGTGAGTTGAGCAGGACACATGAGTGTGAACTATAAGTCACCAATTACCTGAAAGGGTTATCTGTCACACGAAATAAACTAGGACAACAAAAAGTCTTTTTGAGGTATATTCCAAAAAGTACAGAATGGAACGTATTTCCACATACATACTTATATGTAACGTAAATCACAAATGGTATTCCATGAGGTTTCAGTGTCAATTTGAGGCATCTCCTCCCCAAAGCGGTGGGAAGAACTTTGTGTCAACTGGTCCTCTTGTCTATGTCCTTGATTCTATCTAGACTCCAATCATTCTGTCCTTGTTTGAACGGATGCTTCCTCTCACAATATATATAAACATGGAATCTTTACGCTGTACACCTGAAACTAATACAATGTTCTATGTCAAGTATATCTCAATAGAAAATAGAAACAAAATTAAAGAACACTCCCATTTAGATATTTATATTAATGGTAAAGACATTTCAAGTGCTATGTAGAAAACACCAGGTTTACCCCTGACTGCATTTCTCTAGTTCTAGTTCATTTGCTGCTTCATAGAAACATCTTTACTCTTTCACAATATATTCTGCAAAATTACCACCACCTGCTTTCTTCCTTTCTCTGTCTCTTTTCATAAAAACCTTCTCTGCTTTGATGGTAAGAAGGTAGTAAATAAACTTTCTGGATCTTAGCAGGAAACAACATAACTACCCAGCAGAGTTTACCACTTTATAAAAGCACTGAGTTTATGAAACGTATTTGTTTTTTTATTCAATCTTCCCACCCAGGATAGGCGCCTATGCTTTTACTGTTGTTCACTCATTCTCATTCCCTAAGGATGGGCTACACATACATTCAACCAAACAAACCATATAGCAGCTGAAATACTCGTCATTTGGATAGCCCCTGACAATTGGAATTATTTCTGATTAAATGACTAACTTCTTTCTTTCTTTTTTAAAAATATGTTTTTATTGATTTTAGAGAGAATGGAAGGGAGAGGGATAGAGAGATAGAAATATCATCAACCACTGCCTTCTGCATGCCCCCTACAGGGATCAAGCGGCAACCCGGAAATCGAACCAATGACCTCTTGGTTCATGGGTCGATGCTCAAACCACTGAGCATGCGGCCAAGATAATGAATTTATTTCTTATAAGAGCCAGCTTACAAACCAAAGCCAGGACTTTACGTAACCCCCCTTGGATGACATCATCAGGAAGTGGCAGGGCTTTTTGGCTCCCAAGTCAAGATGGTGTTTTATTCTTCTAAAGTCTTTGCAATGTATTTTAAAATATTTCTTCCAGCTTAATACCAAAACCTACTGATAGCTTAATTTTCAAGTGACTTTATAAACACACTCGTCATGGGGACTCAGGTTTTTCCATCCCTAGCCACAAAGGCGGGGGGTCGTGGGGGGCTGCAGCCACTCAGTTCGCAGAGTGCAGAGTGGTGCAGAGGAGGTCCAAGCATCATTATTCCGGAAGCCCATGCATAGCATCGCCTCTGGTGCTCTCCCCTGCACCCTTTCAATCTTTGAAAATGTCTTTCTGCAAGGGAGTGATCAGCATATCGCCACACAGTTTCAAAATGGTTCTGAAGACTAATAGTTTGTGAATACAGAGTCATTATTGGCTCCTTTCCATTCCATTCCAGTCAGCTCTCCATTATCCCAGCGCTGCTCACTGAGTCCGCGGATTACCCGGGTCATTTGCTCTGCCCCTTTCTTCTTCTGCGGGAAGTATCTTGCCATTTCAAGTGTGACTTCGTTTGCCAACCTGCAGATAGCAAACGAGAAAATAAAATGAGCTCGGTTTGCTACTTGTTCACAACCTCAGCGTATTCTTTCTTTGTTTAATTCCTTGTTTGTCTGGGTTTTTTTGTTGTTCTTGTTCAAATTTTGAAGGGTGAACTGGGCAAGGTGAGAAGGATGTGGACATGCTTAAAATTGTCTTGCTATTTTTCTGATATTTTAAATTATTCATTGTAATTAGATATAAGGAGATCGGGATCTCTGGGGCAATCCTTCCGGGTCTTTTCTGTTCTCTATTATGGTTATAGGTTGCTTTAAGGTAAATTAAAATGGTGTTATTGTCAACTGCCTGAAACGAATAAAATTTTCTGTGTTAAGACCTTCGCTTACCACTTGCTGGGAATATGGAATGAGCTGAACTAGTCATTTTACATCTTATTGTAAATCTGAGACTTAAAGCACAGCTCCAGGACTTCCTGGATGGGCCCACAGCTCCATGGTAAGTCTGGGCTTGTGTGCTGTGCTTAGCCCGTATTTCCAGCCTGGAACACAGAGCTTAAAGGGTAGAAGTCTCTTAGTTGAAAAGCCTGAAGCAGAGGAAGAGGAAAGGTGAGGTGCCAGTTTCCTATGTCCTGATAATCTGTGTTTGCTCCCTCTGTGGTTCTCACTGGAGACCAGCACACTTTGAATAGCAAATCAAAATGACACTCAATTTTAACCTAACAAATTAGAAATATACACACACTAGAGGCCCGGTGCACGAAATTCGTGCACATTTGCCATCCCTAGGCCTGCCTGGCTATAGAAGCGCAAGCTTCTGGAATGGAAGGGGAGGCCCCAGCTGACCTCTGGGCCCTGGGCAGCACCTGGGTCCCTGGGCCCCTGCACACCCCCCTCTGCCTGAATCATTGGGCCCCTGCCCGGCTACCTCAGTGCCTGGGAGCCGGATGGCGGCCCTGTCCCCTGCTTCCACCACTGGTCGCCATCTGCAGAGCGATTGGTGGGGCGATCAGGCCTCTCTTGCACCTGCCTTGGACTGGTGCCGCCCACTCACCTGTTCCACAATCCTGCTGCAGTCCTGCTCTTGTTGGGGCCAATCGGGGCTGGCAGCACCTACACTGCCACCCGCTGCCAGTGCCACCTCACTAATGCCTGCCATGTTCCACATTGCCTCCTGGTTGTCAGCGCACGTCATAGCGAGCGGTCGAACTCTCGGTCGAACTCCCGGTAGAGGGGACAATTTGCACATTAGGCTTTTATTATATAGGAACGGTTACAGTATTTTAATGATATTATATACTACAATTACAAAGGAGAAGTTGTACAAAATTAAAAAAATTGTGTGTCTCATTGAACATTTGCAAACCTACTCTTCTGACTCTATCTTTCTGAGGTTTGGTTTCAGGACCAGGGGGGTGGTGCTGCTGAGAGGTTGCTGTATGACTTTAGGACAGATAGTCTACACTGGAAGCTTTACATAAAGAGCAAACTGTTGTGACCATCAGAAATACTACATTTCAACTTGATGAATTAATTTAATCAGGTGAACAACAAAAGTATGTTTTTAAGGTCTCAAATGTTCAGTAATGTCATCCTTAAATTTTATAGACATTTATCATTTTATAGATGAACTATCAACACAACTCAGCGATGTGCTAGGTCAAATTTACTTAAGCACATTCAATTTACAAAACACACATACAGAATAAATTGACTGCAGTATGAAGCATCTTCTTCAGTGTCACCAATCCATGTGACTGTCAAACTTCAGCGGAAAGGCAGGGGAGGGTTGGGGTTGGGGGGGGGTAAGAGATCAACCAAATGACTTTATGCATGCATATAAGCATAACCAATGGACACAGACACTAGGGGGGTGAGGGCATGTGCCGGGAGGGTGGGGGAGGTGGGAAGGGGAGGTCAATAGGGGGAAAAGGAGGCATATGTTCTACTATTTGTAATACTTTAAACAATAAAAAAAAAACTTGAATAGGCACTTGTGCACTTGGGTGCTACAGATATATGGAGTGCTAGAAAACAAGAACTTTTAAATTTAATTTTCCTAAGCCAAATATTACACAAAATCACAAATAATATAATTGTTTCAAGTTGGAGGGCAAATGAGAAAGTGTTTTTAATACTACAGTGGTATTAGAGATGGTATAAACAAAAATTCATTGTAATGTGAGTACGTATAAATTTTGGCCTATCTAGTAGATGGAGAATCTTACAAATATTCTTAGCCTCTGATCCAGTATTCTGCTTCTAAAATGTGTTGGAGCCCTGGCCAGTTTGGCTCTGTAGATAGAGCGCCAGCCTGGGGACCGAAGGGTCGCGGTTTCCATTCCAGTTAGGGGCACATACCTCGGTTGCAGGCTCCTCCCCAGCATGGGCTCTGGTCAGGAGGCAACCAATCAATGTGTTTCTCTCACACTGATATTCTCTCTGTCTTTCCCTCTTTTTTTCACTCTTTCTGAAAATCAATGGAAAAATATCCTTGGGTGAGGATTAAAAATAATAATAAATATAATATAATGATAGAGGAATATGCAAATTAGCCAGGACACCCTGACATCATGACAGATCTACAAGCGGCGGAGAGCTACAGGAGGGCGGGGCAGCAAGCTACGAGCGGGAAGATCTACCAGTGGCAGTGGGTGGGTGGCCAGCTGAGGCAAGCGGCAGCGAGCTACTCGAGCATGGATTCGTGCACAGGGCTACTAGTAACAATAATAATAAATAAAATATATTGGAAAATCAAAGGTGCAACAAAGGCAAAGATGACCCAGAGAGCATTGTTTACCATAGCAGAAAACAACATTAAAATATCTAAATAGTAAATAGGAAAAAGGAAAAATCTGTTGTGATTAAAGGAATTACCCAGTAGTATATTAAGTAGTAACAGTAGCATAATGTTTTTGAAGAATTGCTAGTGACAAGGAACTTACTTACAAGACAGAATTGAATAAAGAAGAAAAAATGTCTGAAAAGTATTACAATCATATCTAATATATATTAAATATATGCATATAGATAATAGAATAGGTACTAAAAGAAAATACACTAACATTAAAAAGTGGTTATGGATATTTTTGTTTTCTTCTGTGTACTTTCCTATAAGCTAAAAATTGTTTAAACATGAAGGTATTTGTGACAGTCAATTTTATGTATCCATGTGACTGGGCTAAGGGCTGCCCAGATAGCTGTTAAACATTATTTCTGGTTGTATCTATGAGGGTGGTTGTGTCTATGAGGGTGGTTCTGGAGGAGATTAATATTTGAATGGATAGACTGAGAAAGAAGAGTGCCCTGGCCAATGTGCGTGGGCATCACCCAATCTGCTGAGGGCCAGGGCAGACCAAAATGGCAGAGGAAGGACAAATTCTCATCTTTGAGCTGCGACATTCATCTTCTCTCCCCCTCGGACTTCAGTGCTCCTGGTTCACGGGCCTTGGGACTTGAATCAGGAGTTATGCCATTACCCCTAATTCTCAGCTCTTTGGACTTGGACTGAATTATACCACTGGCTTTCTGGTTCTCCAGCTTGCAGAAGGTTCATGGGACTTCTCAGCCTCCATAATCATGTAAGTCAATTCCCATAATAAATCCCGTATATCTATCCTACTGGTTCTGTTTCTTTGGAGAATCAAGACCAATACAGTGTTATCTTTCATAGTGAGACTGCATTAAATATAAATAAAAAATGTGAATTTTAGTCAATATGGCTTAAAACACAGATTTTTGGTGTCAAAATTACTTGAGTTTGTGTCCTACTACCAATAATAAGATGGGGAAATTACTTAACCTCTTTAAAACTCTGTAAAAAGATTGATTTATTAAATAAAAAACTTCCCAGAAAGAAAAACCAAGGACTAGAGCTCACTGGTGAATTGTGCCAAATATATTTTTTAATCTTCATTGTTGAAAGTATTACAAATGCCTCCTTTTTCTCCCCATTAGCCTCCTCCACCCTGCAATTCTTCACAAATTCTTCCAAAATCTAAAAGTGAAGGGAAAACTTCCTAACACATCCTATTAGGCCATCTTTACCTTGACACGAAAACCAAAGACATTACAAGAAAATGACACACCAATATCCTTTGTGAATATAGATGTAAAATTCTTCAACAAAATACTAGCAAACCAAGTCCAACAGCATATAAAAGGGATTTATCCCACAAATGTAAAGTTGGTTCAGCCCATAAAAATCAATTAATGGAATATACCACATTAGTTCAATAAAAGGGGAAAATTCACACCATAATCTCAACAGATGCAGGAGAAGTATTTGAAAAAACAAAAAATCCAACACATTTACATGATAAAAACAATAACAAAACAAGGAATAGAAGGTATTTTCCTCAATATTAAAAAAAGAGCATTGCCCTAACCGGTTTGGCTCAGTGGATAGAGCGTCAGCCTGCGGACTGAAGGGTCCCAGGTTCGATTCCGGTCAAGGGCATATACCTTGGTTGCGGGGACATCCCCAGGAGGGGGTGTGCAAGAGGCAGCTGATCGATATTTCTCTCTCATTGATGTTTCTAATTCTCTATCCCTCTCCCTTCCTCTCTGTAAAAAATCAATAAAATATATTTAAAAAATATAAATAAATAAATAAATAAATAAATAAAGAGCATTTATGAAAAACCCAGAGTACCATCACATTTAAAAGTGAAAGCAAACTTTCTCACCTCCGAAAATCAGGAACAAGATAAGAATATCCACTCTTGCCAGTTCTATTCAATTTTGTAGTAGAGGTTCTAGCCAGAGCTGTTAAGCTAGAAAAAATAAATAAAAAACATCAATATTAGAAGGAAAATAAAACTATCTTTATATGTAAATGATATGCTATTTATATAGAATATCCTTAAGTATCCACACATGGACACATGCACACACACATATATACATGTATACAAAAATTAGAACTAATAAACAAGATCAGCAAGGTTATATGACATAAGTTAATACACAAAAATCTGTTATATTACTGTACACTAGCAATGACCATCTGAAAATAAAATAGAAAACTATTTCATTTACAATAGCATCAAAAAGAATAAAATACTTAAGAATAAATGTAATCCAAGAAGTGTAAAATGTATCCATTGAAAGTAAAAAACATTGGTAAAAGAAATGAAAGAGACCTAAATGAATGAATTGAAAGACATAATATTGTTAAGATGGCAACTCTCCCAAAAACTGAACCTCACATTATATAATTAAATGAACTCAAAATATATCAAAGGTCAAAATGCTATAGCTAAAACTGTGCAAATCTTAGAAGAAAAGATACAAATAAATCTTTATGACCTTGGATTAAGCTACAGTTTCTTAAATACGACACTCAAAGCACAAGCAACTAAAGAAAAAATAGATTAATCAGACCATCAAAATTGAAAAGTTTTGTGTGTTAGTTAAAGGACACTATCAAGAAAATAATCTACAGAATGGGAGAAAACTTTTTAATTCTATATCTGATAAGGATCTAATATTCATATACATAAAGAACACTTAAAACTCAATAATAAAAGGCAACTATTTTTTAAATGATGAGCATATGCAAATAAAACAATCTTTAAATGCCCAATAAACACATGAAAAGATGCTCAACACCATTAGTCATTAAGGAAATGCAAATTAAAAGCACAATGAAATGCCACTTCCATCCACTAGGATGGCAATAATAATTTTAAAAATGTTCAGAAATCAGAAAATAACAAATGTTGGTGAAGATATACAGATATTGGAATCCTCACACACTGCTGATGGGAATGCAAAATGGTTCTGACACTGGAAAACAGCTTGGCAGCTCCTCAACATGTTAACCATAGAGTTTCTAAATTGCCCAGCAATTCTACTCTTGATATATATTCAAGAGAATTAAACACATATGTTCATTGAAAAAGGCTTGTGCATGAACATTCACAGCAGTGTTATACATAATAGTCAAAAAATAGAAGCAACCCGAATGTCCAACAACTGATGCATGAATAAACAAAAAGTGATATATCAGTACAAAGGAATGGTATACTGACACATGCTACACCATGGATGCACCTTGAGACTATTATCTAAATGGAAGAAGGCGGTCACAAAAGGCCACAGATCATATGATTCTATATATCTGAAATACCAGAAGAAGCAAATTCATACAGGCAGTAAGTAAATTATTGATTGCCAAGGACTAGGGTGAGAGGGGAATGAGAAATGGCTACTTTGGGATGTAGGGTTTTCTTTTGGGGTGTTGAAAATGTTCTGGAATTAGATGGTGTTTGTGGTTGGACAACCTTGGGAATATGCTAAAACCCAGTAAATTTTACACATTAAAATTGTGTATTTTATCAGATGTGAATTATATCTCAATTTTTTTAAAGTGTTAAAATCTAAATCTCTCCAGTCCAGAGTCCAGCTGCTAGATGACCACATCAGAGCCAGTCAAGTCCAAATCCCTCAGCACTGCTCTCTCCCTTGCTCTACCCTGGAGAGGCCAGAAATTGCTTTGGGTTAGATGAGGAGGGAGGGGTAGGATCACACTGTGGGAACTGAGAAAAGACACTGAAGTATTGCCCCTTCTCCAAATGCAGGCTGCCTGATTGCAACAGGACCAAACTGCAGATGCCATACTAAGTTAGGATTAAAATCTGACTCTTCCATGGGCTGCACATGTAAGTATCTAATTAAAACTGTATTTTATGGCATGAACATGAGATTTTTATTACCTAAAGGACACAGAAAAGTTATGAGATCTGCTGGTAGCCAGAGAGCAAGAGCCACACAGAGCATCTGAAAGTACAGTGAGTGTAAAACTAAAGCTCTGTACTCATTTCATTGCATGAGCCTTACTTGTTTCAGTGTGTAAGTGACAGCTGGGTAAAGGTGGGTGCTGGCGGCTGTGGGGAGATACAGGAGCCCTCATATAACATGAGAGAACAAAGGGGTGTATTTAATAAAACAAAATCAAACACTCCAGGACCCAGCAACTTCATTTCTGAGTTTGTATCACAGAAACTTCTCTATAAGAGGCTTGTACTCCACAACTAAAGGCCTCATGAGGGGCTTACAGCATTTCATTTCTACATTCAGCAAGTAAAAGGGAATGTCATTTTTAATATGTTACCATGTTAACTGCTGGTGCAAAGTTGAGAACAGGGTTGCAAGACAAACGTGGAAACAGATGTCGTCTCTCTCCCTGGCGTGTGTGACCAGGAAGGTCTTCAGCAATGGTTCTACTCTATGAGCTTGGATTCAGACTCAGAATCCTTCTCAACACAGTTGTCCTCCAGGCAGCCATTAACAAATAAGCGGCACTGTAGTGCAAGGTAAAATTGTGTGGGGGTTTATTTGTTAGGTGCTGTTGTGGTGGTGGTTTTTAATTCTGGCTTATAGTTTAGTTTTTAAAAAACAGAATATACATACTATAAAAGTGCAAAGCGTAATAATTATATGTACAATTTGGTAAAACAGACTAGCGTTTCTTCTGAGAGAAAGGCAAGCTTAGCCAAAGCCAGAGCAGGAGAGGAAATTATAGAGGGAAGGACAGCACTGCTCCTTGTGGATTTGTAGGAGACAAAGGGGGTAGAGAGCAGGAAGAGCTTTTAGCAAAATGACTGGAGCTGCAATTAAATTGCATTTGAGGATCAGCAAGAATATTGTCTATGAAAAGTGGCAGTGAAGTGAGGTCCTTTGTCTCCTCACCTTAGTAACACACGTACCTGCTCCCAGAGTACCCTCCAGGAAGGGTTTGCTGTATGTAGTTCTCGCACTTAGTCTCAAGAACAGAGAGCCCTGTGCCCCAGGTCAGGCCCTGGCAGGAGCAGCCCCTGCCTGGGGTCGAGCCAGGCATGAATGCAGAGATCCAGCCATTTGGGCCCAATACGGGATACTGCTTGGGCCAGACTCCTGGCAGAGCTCTGCTGGGTTAGCTGAGGCTCTCCTGGTCCTGCCTCTACTGTTAGTCGTGCTCCTCTGCCCACTCCTACTTCCTCTCCCTCCCTCCCTTCATAGATGTTGTCTCTAAATTTCTTGTACCCCAAATTCAGTCTGAGCACCCCCATCTGAAAAGCTGACCTGCAGCAGCCAGGAATCCCCACTGTCCCATGTGACCCTTCCATACCAAATGCAAAGCATACTAAGAAAATGATGAGGGAATCTCTGTTGCACCATTTGAACCATGACTTAAACAATTTCTTCTTTTTGATATGTGCTATACATTTTTGCAACATACAGGGACTATTTGTAACATGACTTTACTATGAGATAAAACAAAAATAATTTTTAATTACTAGGAGGACATATTGCTTTTCCATGGGGCTATTTTAACTAGAATAATAAGGCTTTAGAGTTAATTTATAGGACCATTTTCCTTAACGCTTCTTAAGGAGAAGGTGGAAGAGAGCTAACGTTGATTGTTACATGTTACTTACCATGTAACAGCAGCGTTCTTACATTGTTCATAGGCTACTTTTAAAATACAGGTGGGCTTGAGCTGCTACGCCTGAGAAACAACAGTGACCTCTGGAATCAGATTTTGTAATGCAGTCAACAGAACCGCAGCCTCTCCCAGTCAGGAGATTGCCTGGTCTGCAGTCACTGTTTAAAGCTGAGTCCTAGCCAAGGGATACAGCCTGTCGTCATCATTTTTGGCCACCAGGGGTCAGCCTTTGCACCTACTGTAATAACGTTTAAATGAAAGCGGGGAGGAGGGCAGGGAGGGAAAACAAACCTTTCATTTCATGTTTAACATAATAAGTTTATTGCAATTCTACTTGTCAAATAAAGATCCATGAAGCTGCAACATAAAATACTTAGTTCCCACATTGCCTACAAATTGTGTTACACTTACTCAGATCAAAGCGTGGATTCTGAGAATGTTAGACCTACGAGGGACCTTATAGGTCTGAAAAGCATCAGCTATCTGTGACTGCCCCTTACTCTGTGCTGAGCACAATACTAACCAAGTCACACGGGGTATCTCAATGATCCCCTCCCCACCACCCCCCCAGCACTTTGAGTCAGGTCTGCCACCCCACATTTCAGACCAGGTAACTGAGACTAAGTCACTCCCTCAACAAATATTAAGCACAGAAGACCTGGCAGCAAGTCAGTGGGTGAACCAGGCTTTCTACTTAAGTTTTCATGATGCCAAACCTTGCTTTTGTCTTCTCTGGGGGGAACAGGGCCCAAGAGGCTAAATGAATTAACCAAAGGAACAGAACTCCCTGGTATAGCGCTTCTTCCTCTAACATACTGATATTGGTTGAGGTGGCCTCTAGCCTTAATGTCAGAAGGCAGGCTAGATAAAGTGGATTGCACAGCCATTGTTTTTCCCCAGTGGTGGGAGGGAGAAGGAGTACATACATGTGTTGGGAAATATCTAATTTTCATGAAGTCGGTAAGACAACCAAAGCTCCTGAAAAAATTACTTACATTTAACCTCATGAAAATTTGTGTTTAACTGCAGTTTTCTCTGAGAAATGTAACAGTGTTATTCCATCATCGTCTCCTTCATTCTTTCTCCTTTATTCTCTTTTCCTTGTCTAACATTTCTGCTGTATATTGGTTTTCTCACTCCTGTCTCCATATCTCTCAAATCTTATAATTTTCATTAATTTTCTCTCTTTACTAAATGCTGTATAATTTCCTCATATCTCCCTTTAAGGCCATCCGTTTTACCTGTCTCTAATTTGTTATTTAATCGACCTTTTTGTTTTTTAATTTTAATTTTTTATATTTTTAATTTCTGTTACATCCTGTTTTTCAATTTCTGCCTATTTGATTTTCAAAGTAGTTAATCTTTTTCTTGAGGTGCCAATGCCTTCATTTACATCTTTAACCATTTGTAATATGCTTGTATTATACTCTACTTCAGATTGCCATTATAATTTTTAACTTCTTGAAGTTCTAATAATTTTCTAATTCATAGTAGATTATGGTCTCATTTGCTATGTATTTTATGAACTGAGATATGAAAATTAGTGAGATTACATTTTTCCGTAAGAATCCACAGTGGTGTGGAACCGCACTCTACCCCCCCACCCCCCCGCCATATTAGTTTACCTAGACTGACAGAACAAAGTACCACAAACTGGGGACTAAGTCAGAAAATCTAAATAACTTACCCAGCCATACAACTAGTAGGTAATAGAGCCAGTATTCAATTACCAGGATGCCTGGGCAGGATAATCTGTTATTTGGTTCATAAATGGGAGATTTGGTGGGTTTAGTTCCAGACCACCACAATAACGTGAATATTATAATAAAATGAGTCACACAAAGTTTTTGGTTTTCCAGTGCATATAAAAATTATGTTTACACAATACTATAGTTTACTAAGAAAGCAATATCATTACATCTGAAAAAAAAACAATGTACATTCCTTGATTACACCTAATAATAAAATATTTTATTACTAAAAATCGTTAACCATCTCTGAGCCCTGACAAAGATTTCTGATCATTGATTTACCATAACAAATATACTACTAATAATAACAACAACAATAATAATAAAGTTTGAACTGTGGTAACAATTACCAAAATGTGACACAGAGACAAAAAGTGAGCAAATGCTGTTGGGAAAATGGTGCTGACAGACTTCTCGATGCTGGGTTGCCACAAACCTTCAATTTGTAAAGACTACAGTACCTGGGAAACACAGTGAAGCTAAGCACAATAAAATGAGGTGCGTATGCATTTAATTAAAGGAACGCTACAAGAATGTAGCTGCCAAACTAAAGTCCTTAGAGCACCCCAGTCTGAGTTGAAAGTTCTCAGAGTTCTAGAAGTGGCATTACAGCTCACCTGCCTTCCTGGGACGACTCCTGGCTAATGCCAGGACCGACCGTACTGCCTGCGGATGTGGTAGGATCATGTGTCGGCTTAGATATGCTTCCTGTTGGCATGTTAATTACTAGTACAGGCATCTTTCTTTCCTGGCAGATTTTCCAGAAGCCAGAGCAGGTGGGTTGTTTTTAAAGAGAACATTCAAAGCAATGGCACTGGTACCTGTGGGGAATTTTGTTGGTCTCTTTATTCCCCCAAATGCCACATAAAAATGTGACTTTCACACAGGAACACTTACAGTGCAATGCAACAGTACAAGTCCAATCTCAAAACTGCCTTTGAGCTTCACATGACAGCATCGTGCTTATTATCCCCGAGTAGCAGCTCTGGCCTTACGCAACGGGCAGCGTGCACAGGAATATATTAAACTCATCAATCAAGGAACAAGAAGGAAAAATATACTTTAAGGATGTGTTCATGCCCAACAGGGCTGACAGTCTTACTCCATCCTTGTCATTTATAGTTGATCCTGAATGCTTATAAAAAACATAAAACAGGTCCCACTTTTACCCCTTAGGGCTTCAAGAAGCATCATATCATTAAAATAATCTAAATGACAATCCAGTACATCAGTGGGAGAACTGTACATTTAAAAAAAGCAAATAAAAAAATGGTAGCATCATATTGTTACTGTGAAATTTATCCACAGTTATTTTCAAACACTGCCCATTGTCTCCACCTATGCACCCTTCACAGCCTAATGTGGTGTCCATATACCTGTATCATAAGAGAAATCACAAGAAATCTTGGTTCAAAGAAATTAAAGTCAGAGTAATTTGTGCCTTGTGGTTTCTTTTAGTTGTCTTATGTTTGTATTTATTTTTTCCCCAAAGTAAATCTTTGATCACTTCAGTGGTTTGTTCTTATTCCTTTGGTTCTAGAAATAATATTGACTCATTCAGTCATTTTTTAATCTTGCTCCACTTCCTCACCCGGCTCTCCAATGCCCAAAACATTACTTGACCCCCCTCAGAGTGGAACCTGATGGTCTGGTATCAGGAATGTGGACAATCTTTTTATAGTTTCTAAAATCTGTAGTCATAAAGATCATATATTAAATTATTTTATTTAGACATTCGTTATCAGTAAAAAGACAAGGGAGAGAAGAGATCTGTGAGAAATAACATCTTTTGCTTTGATCAGGAACGAGTTTGACTGTGAATGAGTTTCCCAGTGTTGTTTTTTTTTTGAAAACAGTTCTTACCAATTGGAGACGTAAAAATACTGGCAACCTGGGTGGGGTAAAGGGAAAAGGAGAAAGGGAAACAGGTGAGGTACAACACAAAGTCCTGGATTTGGGGATAAGTGTGATGTGTTGAACTAGAAAGAAAGGTGCCATCACGAGGATCAAAGTAAATTGATGGAGAGTGGGAGAGAATGTATCACTAATAGGTGAGGGCAGAGCTTCACTCGCCAGTCAAGAGCCTTGCATTTTATCTCATGAGAAATATTAATATGCAAAATAAAGGATATGGGGAGATTTGTCTGGAGAGGTGTGTGCAGTGGCCTGGAGGTCCGGGAGAGGAAGTGTAATTAGAACACTGCTATGTGTTCAGCAGACACTAGATTGAAGCCATGTACTTCATATTTACCTTTATAATCGCAGTACAGGACCTGGACCAAAATGGAAATGGAATAAATATTTGTTGAGCATGAAAACTGAAGTGAAGAGACATGGATTGGCATGTTAGCCATGGGAAAAGAACAACGCATTACAGCGAATGATAAACAGTTCACGGGCCAGCACCCTTTTGTGGGCCACTTTGAGTGGCTCTGATCCAAAACAAGACATTTCACCTCCCTGCGTTTTAGTTTTCTCATTTAAAAAAAGGGGGGAGAGGGGGTGATAATTACATGATTCTGGCCTACCTCTTCTGGATCCATACAAATGGAATTCGATAATGCATGGAAACTGCTCAGCACAGTGCCTGACACAATAATCTATGGCTCTCTTATTTGTTTGATGATGTTCATTCTTACTTACACGTTGCACTGTAAGTTTCAAGTTAGTTGTTGATATGTATTTTTATTAATTCTTAACGAGGTTCTTAAAGCTCAACAACTGCTTCAGCCTTTATTTTTGATGAATGACTACTCCGCATTCTCTTTCTGGTTAGTATAAACTTTACTGCATGGCTTTTGTTATATATATTTGATATCTGCTAGGCGACCTATTTATCGAAAGCAAGATCGAGGTTTCTCATGACTAAATCCCCAGCACTCAGCAAAATTTCTGCCATGGAGTAACCCTCATAAATGCTCACTGAAAAGTTTATAGCCCCATCACCTCCCCAGCCACACCCTATAGCGCTGGATATGGTCTTCTGCTGAAGAGGCTCCAAATACGCATGGATGGTCTAACTATAACCTCGATTTGTGTTGGTTGTTATGTTCCTACAACATTTTGGTATTATTCAACTGTGGCATTAAAGAGCAATCATTTAGAATGTGAGTCATCCATGAAAAAAATGCCTGTAGTATACTGGATTCAAGTCCCCTTTGTTCCTATTACTAAATAGCAGAGAACATTAACCACCTACACTCAGCTTCCCACCACCGTAACGAAGCATGGCACAGTAATGAAGAATCCTACAGACCACAGCAAGGCCAAACCAAGGAGCAGCACTATGTAGTTTGGAAGCTCCCTATTCATAGGCTTTCCCCTCACTGCTGCTTCTGCTCCTGACCACACCTGGTGCTGCCCCTGCGGCCCTGTGTGATGTGGCATGTTCTTTCCTCTGAGGAAATGTAAGTACAAATACTTCTTTCAATGGCATTGACCTCTCTGGGTCGTCACTCAGTCACCTCCATACATTAAAATCCTACGGGTACAAATGAGACAAGTGATATAGAAATAACACATATACAAACATGTTATCCTTCTGGACTCTTTTGCTTTTGCATTTTGTTGGGAGACAAGCCACACAGACATAATTAGAAAAGGACAGCTATATGCACAGATTTCTAAAGAAAAAGTTAGAGCCTGTCAGCTTTGCTTAGCTTTTGACTTTCAGAAAACACTTTATTAGCCATCAACTTTATTCCAAGGGCCCTCACTAACACTTGAATTGGCAGCTACACTAGCTCTCAAAGTGAAAATCTACAGCTTCCCAGTGAAATTACTGTAGCAGCCAGCTGTTTGGGATTATGTTCTGCTGAGTGGCTTTTACACACTTTCTGACTGCAGTGTGGTACAGGTCTTGCTGCTGTCCTCAACCCATGACATCAGAACAAGGCTTCAATGGAGACCTGAGCTTAGATCATTCACATCCTTTGAGCTTTTGTGTAAGACATAGCAGGCCCTCTGCTGGTAGCAATCATTGATTGTACTTCACCAAACACATACTGTCTACGGCAGTGGCTCTTAACCTTCACTGTACCCCAGAATCTTCTAGGGAGCTTTCTTGAAATACTGATGTACATGTTCCCCTATAAGATGTTTGCTTTCAGTTCATTGAGATTTGAACATTGAGATATTTAAAAACTCCCCGTGGATGATTTTAATGATCACATAGAGTTGAAAATAATCATCTGTATGGTATCATTTTCTGCTCCCGTGGCCTGCATGGAAACTATAAAATCTGGTGCTCTATCCCCATTTAGCTAGATGGATTTCACAAGAGCATGTACATCTAATAACAGAGATGTTTCCAAAAGAAAAATGGCCCAAGAAAAAGCAGTGTGGTTTAGCGAACACATTAGGAATGTTGATTCACAATTAGCATCTACCTGTCCAGAGGTTCTGGATAATTCACTGCAATTGTTTATCTGCATAAGACTCACGTGTTAGGGTCTATTTTGTGGAGCTTCCAAATGATCAAGCTTCAAAGAACATGAGATTAAGAAATTTTCTAAAAAGTATAGATGGGATCGTATTAATTAAGGGAGAGTGAACAATTGTTAAGTTTACTGCTCTGTTAGAATAGCTTGCTCAAACTTAGAGAAAACAACCTGGACAAATCCATTAGCATTTGTGGACAAGAGAAACAGACCTGTGACTGCATCCTCATTTATTTATAATTCTTCAAATCTTGTATAGATAGACTCCCTGATCCCATACATGGTAGTTAAATGAAGTGTTTTTGAGTGAACCATGGCAAGATATTCACAAAGAAAAATGTCCTTATCAATCTATCCTTTGTTTTAAATAAAATAGACTTGAAATGCTTTGGAATACTTTTTGTTTTTCTTAATAAGAAAAAAGGTGGACCAGAAAGAATCAAGATGGTGAAGTAAGTGGAAGCTACACTTACCTCCTCCCATGACCACATCAAAATTACAACTAAATTAGAGAACAAGCAACCTGGATGGCCATCTGAAGAACACAAATCCTATAACTAAGGATCTACGGAAGAAGCTGCCATGTCAAGACCGGCAGGAGAGGCATAGATGCAAAACGGGCTGGCCCCACACCCACGTGTGGTGATTGAGAATCTGGAGGAATATCTAAGCTTCAGAGGTTCCCCCTGAGGAGTGAGCGGGTCTCAACTGCATGCTGGGCTCCCCAGCCCAGAGCAGCAGTTCTGGGAACAGCAGCCTACATAACATCTGGCAATCTGGTGAGGAGGGGGGGCGGGGCGGGGGGAGGGCAGGGGAGTGCGCGTTGCTAGGGGCACACAAGAAAAGGCTGAACTGTGTGGCTTTCGGGTGAGAGCCATCTTCCCCTCTGCCCAATGGTACCACTGTTCCTGGCAGAGCCCTCCCTCTACGCAGCCAAATCTTAACCTGCTCTAACCTGATAAGCTCTACCAGCTCCCCCTTCACAACTTCCTGAAACCTTCCCCCACTGCAAAAGTCCACAGGCCCCAGATGGGTTGCAACTGGCCTCGGTGAACCCTGAGACTTTTGCTGAGTGGCCTCAGACCTAGCACTGGCACGGAGTTTGAATCTGTACTAACCTGGTAAACACCACGCACCCTTACCTGGTGACTGCCTGAGACCCCTACCCTCTTGCAACTGCGAACTGCCTGAGGCCCTTTCGGTGACTGAGCCTAACAAGCTGCGGGCAGGCTGTGGCAGGTCTCCAGGTGCCTTAGGCCTTTGCTGACCTGCCTCAGGCCCATTCCCGGTGGCAGCTGGCTCAGTATGCAGCTTGGCCTCTCCCACGTGCCCCCATGTTCAGCACAGGCAGCTACCAACCGTGCATTGCTTTGAGGCTCCTAATAAGTACCCCAGAGCCAATCACAGGCAGCATCTGACATTGACTTGCACCAGTCACTCCCAAGAGGCCCCAGAGCCAACATACCAGATGGCTGGCTTCAGAACTCATCAGAGCAATTAGCGCCACAAGCAACACACCCAAAGGGAGGTCTTGGCAGGCGCCAGATCCTGCTGGGGCAAATCTGCTCTGTGAGGTCAGCACCCACACAGCAGCTTGTATACTCCTGTGGTGGCATTTGTTACTAGGCTATCAGGTGATTAATGGTATATTTTCTTTTCTTTTTTTTTTTAAGCCAGATAAAAAGGTTTATGTATAGAAATCTAAGAATCATGGGAATTAT
The DNA here is from genome assembly GCF_000147115.1 of Myotis lucifugus. NCBI lineage: Eukaryota > Metazoa > Chordata > Mammalia > Chiroptera > Vespertilionidae > Myotis > Myotis lucifugus. The sequence continues at coordinate 11,732,906 of NW_005871065.1, read as the reverse complement.
ATAGTCTGATTCCACTGGTGACTCTTAAATACTTATAATTTTAAGATTAATTTCTAAATAAATATATATTTATTATAAATCATCAAATATAACAAACGAGGAAACAAGGAAGACAGTCATTTAACTAATTATTAAAAAATAGCTCATCTCAACTGAGTACTATTCTTTATACTTAGACCTGAGTTAGGAACTAAAGAAAAATTATCTAATTTAATAAAAGATACATAGAGTAGCTTTTTTATTTAATATCTCTTTTGGAGGATTTCATCTTGCTTTTTTTCTGCATTGACCTATTACCATATACAGCAGTTAGACTGAGTTGAAATTCAATTTTTTGGTTTAAATTTGTACTCATCCATGAGCTAGTGTATGGCCTAGAGCCACTATGTTTCTCTCAGATCTCTTGTATTAATTTGCATCAATCCAAACTCTTCCCTAGGGGAGCTGTGCCCTGCTCAGTTCCATTTCTACTTGATAGAGCAACTTCTTATCTTCATTATGTACCCCTTTCTTTGGCCCTCCTTTGCCTTTTATCTCCAGGTATATGTTGCAGTGATAAAGAATAGTCAGCCTCTAGAAATGTAGGCAGAAACAGATTTAGGACTCTTTTGTTGAAGACCTATTCATTTTTTGGGAAATTTACTACTACCCACTCTGATTAGTTACTTCTTAGCTTACTTGTGAGAGCACATCTATATATATAAACGGCTAATATGCAAAGTGTCCCCTCAGGAGTTCGACCGGGAGACTGGGAGTTTGATTGCTTGCTATGATGTGCGCTGACCACCATTGGGCAGCACGGAACAAAGGAAGGCCCCGTCCAGCAGCTGGCAGCCAGGGAAGGGAGGCCCTGACCTGCAGCTGGAATGCCTCGATTGGCCCTGATCACCGGCCAGGCCTAGGGACCCTACCCATGCACGAATTTCATGCACCAGGCCTCTGGTAAATCTATGTTTAACTTTCCATATAATGAAATACACAGACTAAATGTTAAGTAAAAAGTTTGAGCCATACACACAATTTTATTTTAAATGTCACTGCTAAACAGTTGGAGAAAGTAATAATAAAGGAATGTGTCAGAAAGAGATAATTCTAGAATATTCTAAACATAGAAGCAATGAAAACTTAAATGTTCTGGTTTGGTGCAGTAATATGGTCTTAAGTAAGTAAACAACTCAAACTGGAATTTTGAGTTGCATTTCCTTCCCAGAATGTTTGAGAGGGAGAGGGATGAATGAGAATCTAGAAGAGGCTGATGAGAAAAGACACAACAGTTGAAATAAACATGGATGGAGTAATTTTTACAAAATTATTATTTTTTCTTTCCAGTGTTTTGGCATATGCCTGACATTCCTCTGATTTAATTTTACTGTTGAAATGGCACCTGCTCTAGCATGGACCTGCATGCTAATTAGGAAAACACAATGTACTCTGAGGCAAGTACTATCATTTGCTCTTTTTACCCAACAATATAATTTTCAGAAAATGTCAACTTAGTTATATAACATGGACTGTGTTCATTCAACTGAACAGAGTAAGGTTAATAGACATCATTTCATAAAACAAACAGAATAGAACTGTCAGTGAAGCACTTTATACTGCTTGAATCAGAATACCACAATAACAAAGCAATACATGATGGCTTTAAAAAAGGCAAGTACCTCCTAAACCTTTTCATTCAAAGCAGGGGCCAAATACCCAGAGCATCAGCTCAGCATCACCTGAGGTCTTGCTGGGAATGGATTTGCATTTTAACAAGATGCCCAGGTGTGCCTTGGTGTGCTAGAGGTTGAGGAGCGCTGATTTAGAATACCTAATCTACTTCAAGGCAGTGAAAGGCATGGAGGGAAAAAGAACCCCTTTTTAACAACCTTCTTCTTTTAAATTGGTAATCTCTTCAGAAAAGAAATACGTCTTATTTATCTTTGTACCACGTATGCCTAAGAGTATCGGTTTATAATAAGCAAATATTTGCTGAATGAATAAATCCATTAATGTTTCTCTTAAACATCTCTCAGGTATAGACAAGCGTAGAGAGATGCTGACAGGGACATTATTTAAGCCACCTAGTCTGGTGTTATGTTACAGCCACCCTAACAAACTAATGCAGGTAGAGAATTCCACCTGCATTTTCCCTTAGCACTTCGCAGATCCCTCCCAAAGCTGTGCAGAAGTTGGCTCTGGCTTCTTTAATATATTTTTTTCTTTATTGTACTATAGTTTCACCATTTGGATATTTAAAATCTTGTTTAAGACTGCTTGTGCTTCTTGAATCTAAAAGTTACCTTCCAGTGATACTTGAAAATCATTTATTTGTCCTATCTTCAAATATATCTTTTCCCTCAATCATTTCCAGTCTCTTCTCCTGGACTCTAGTTATACCCAGATTAGACCCTCTTATTCTCTTCTCTGTGTCTCCAACGTTCTGTCACATTTTCATCCTAATAAATACTGGGGCTATATCTTAGATAATTTCACCAATTGTATAGGCTAATCTATTAATCAGCCCTTTTAATTTTTAATTTTGTTAGCTACATGTTTTATTCCTAGTATTCAATTCTTTCAAGTTTTCTTTTTTTAAAACTTTTATTTTTTTCAGACCCTTCTGTTACTGTGAATTATTTATTGTTTTTAAAATCAACCTTTGAGTTTGTTTCAATAATAATCTGTTGAAGGGCTAAATTTGCTGACGTTTTCATGGTGTTTCCTCAAGTGTTTTATCCTATTTTGTCGTACACTTTTCTTCAGAAGAGGTCTATCTATTACCCTCTCATTTAGTCTGGACGACAGGAGCAGTTTTGCACTTTCTTCTGCCAGGCTCTCCAGGAGTGTCCGCAATAAAAGAACATTTTTATGTTCATTTCTCAGCTTGATGTTTTCACTCCAACAATGAGTATACATGCCCATTGTTGCACCTTTTCCAGGCTAAGTTTGTCACCCTAACTCAGAAAAAAAACAAAAAATTTTCCTTGTGTCAGTGAACAAATTTTGTTTCTAACAACTGAAGCACAGCCCTCAGCAAAACCAGCTGAGGTCTCCTGTGTGCGCGGCAGTATTGGTGCCCAGCCATTGTCTAGTCCAGTGGTCGGCAAACCGTGGCTCGCAAGCCACATGCGGCTCTTTGGCTCCTTGAGTGTGGCTCTTCCACAAAATACCACGTGCGGGCGTGCACGTACAGTGCGAAGTTGACTTAAAACTTTAAGTAAAGTTAATTAAGTTAATTGTAGGGAACGCTGTGGAGTGAAAGAAGATGTAGTGTCGAGGATTGAGAAAGGTATGTTGAGATGGTTTGGACATATAGAGAGGATGAACAAAAGGAGATAGATGAAACAAGTATACAAGACGAGTGTGGATGGGAGAGTTGGAAGGGGTCGACCTCAGCGAACGTACCTCAATCAGATTGAGGATGTTTTTAGCAAAGGCCAGCTTAGGAGTACCCTAATTAAGTTAATAACAATGTACCTACCTATATAGTTTAAGTTTAAAAAATTTGGCTCTCAAAAGAAATTTCAATCGTTGTACTGTTGATATTTGGCTCTGTTGACTAATGAGTTTGCCGACCACTGGTCTAGTCTAAGAATCCTCCATGGTCTCCACAGCTGTAGGTTGTGTGCTAAGTGCGCAAGGTCTTGCTTCATCTTGCCGATTTCCTTAAGTATATTGATAATGATTTATCACAATCTATCAAACTTCTGCTTTGTGTAGTAGATGGATTTCAGTTTATTGTCTCTCTTTCATAGTGTTTATATTCATCCAGTGTTTAGATACTTGAGTTCATGACTTAAGTTCTGAGGCATCCATCTGACAGGTCGTTTCTGGGGGAAGGGCAGGAGGCCAGACCTAGTGAGCCTAAGAGGAGAAGAAGGGATGAGTCCTCCCGGAGACCCGTGCACCAGAGAAGCACTACTTGGCCTTTCCTATCTGTGACCGCTCCACAGACAATGCATCAGGAAGGACTGTGAGGAGGTAGTCTCCCAGGTTTTAATCCATCCTCCCTGAGGGTTTGGAGAGAGAGGTTGGAGGTGGCTGGCCACCCATTCCGGGGTTTTGCATTGCCCTGCTATTCCTCCCTGCACAACAGTAGTCTGCCCTTTTGTGCATAATCTCTGTCCTGAAGCAGGGAAGCAATAATTGGTCCAAGACAACCCAGGAAGAGACCGGCGTATTGCATAAAGCTTTCTTCCAAACTTGCTCTCATGGCTGCCTTGGGCAGTCTGCTCAGGATGCAGCTGCCCGTCCACACACAAGTCCAGACTGACCTCACCTTTCCTTTCCTTTCCTTTTTTCTTTTAAATTCCTCAGATCCTCTTTTCTTTCCTTTCTGTTGTTTCTTCAGGGTTGACTTTGGAAGAGAGAATCAACAGTCAATGTTTAGTTGATATCTTGATAGAAATCTATAATCTAGTTTATTGTTCTTCATTTCTGGCACCTGGGTTAGTCCTACTCTCCCCACTGTATATTAAACATCATTATTACATTTTAGGGGCATGAAGGCACAAGGGCTTGGGGATTGGCATAGTGGTGGAAATTACTGGAACCAAAAGTCACTTTAACCTTTCAAATCTGGGGTGAACGTTTTATATGTATTTGATCTGCCCACTCCTCTCCCACTCTTTGCCAAGTTGTACATGAGATGGTTCTAAAGTCAACTTAATATGGCTTGGGTAATAAAAGTTTCATGATGAAGCCTATGGTAATTGAAATAAGCAGAAATATGGCAAAAAAAAATAAGAATCTGTGTCTCAACATGATGAGAGCATAAACAGGGTGTCTTTTCTGAGGCCGTGATATAATTATGGTTAAGTGTGTGGGCTTTAAAGTCGAAACTACAAGTTAGAACTTGTGTGCCGTCAGTCACACGTTAACTACATAAATTTGAGCCAGGTTCTTAATCTCTCTAGATTTTAGTTTCTGCATTAAAAGTGGTTAATAATTGTACCTACCACCTGCATTGATGTTAGAATTAAATTCTATATTAGGCACTTAGCACAGGGCTGGTCATACAGGAAGTCTTTAATTAAAAGCTATCATTATTATAAGGTTGCCCATGTCTTTCTGACTTGAAATTATTAGAAAAGATGAATCAAGGGGGGTGGGCAACTACTCCTTTTGGTTTTCCCTGTGAAGCTTCATCGACTTCCATGCCCTGCATTTGTATTGATATTTGAAAAGTGACAAACCCCATAGACTAGTAGGTACCCAAGTATTAAGTGCGAACTTTCAGTTTCCTCTTTCATTTTAACGGGTCTTCACTATTATTTGCAACTTCTACAATGTGTAGCAACTTCCATGAGCCAGTAGGACTGTAGAGCTATCTAAATATATTGCATTTGTTTAGTCTGATAATAAGTTGGAACTAAGACACCTATCTTTTAGGTTTAGTGCTACCTTCTATATCTCACAGTCCAGTCTGGAAAGATATTTTCTCTACTTTTCATAGAGGAATTTGATTTAGACTCAAGCTGACCAATGAATAACCGGAAAAATGGCCTATATTTTTCTAACCCTCACATGTGCCATGCCCTTCAGCAGATCCCTACACTTTCCCCATTGGCCTCGAGACCAAATGGCAATGGAGAGTCACTCGCAAGCAAGACAGGCTGACTCTCACCTCCAAAGCTGCATATTGAGTTATGTTAGAAAAAAATCTGTAAAATTAGTTTTGATTTGTATTAGAAAATGTTTCCCTTTCAGTATAAAGTCTCATGCCTGTATAGCTAGGTCATGAATAAGCTTTTCCTTCCTTGATACTTCAAATCTAACTCATTCACACACAGCATGGTATCAGTGAGAAAATGTAAGTCACACTGAATTATTTGTTCGACTATTTTAGCAAGCGTTTCTCTTGTGGTTACTGAGTCCTTGAAATGTAGTTAATGCAACTGGGGAAATGGATTTTGAATTTTATTTCATTTTAGTTCATTTAAATTTTTATTTAAAAACAAAAGCTGTGTAAAATAGTCTCCTCACACACACAATTTTACTGTTTTGGTAAAACTATCTTTTACAACCATTGTAACTTGTGAAACATCATCATCTTAGTGTAGAGTGCATATTGGGCATATTTGTCATTTCTAGTCATTGTCAAAGGATTATTTCACTTTGGATGATTTTTTTCAAACTGAAATCATTTCATAACATTGATGTAACATTGTAATGTGTGTATTTGAACCTTGCATATGTGGAGCATAATTTACAATATACCTATGTAAATGAAAATTTGTGATTAAATAGGCATATTTACTATTTAATTATAACATAATTAAACTATTTTTCTAGTTTATCACTTAACCCACCTGAGTTCTTTGGGATGCAAAGGACTGTGCCTTTTTCTGTTCTGTATTTCTAGTGCCTAGTAGTACATACAGCACAGAATAGGTGATCGTTTAGCGTACGTTGATTGAATAACTGAGGGCCCATCATGCACATTTTCCCTCTTATGCCTTCCTCTGGCTTGACATGCCATATTGCAGTACCACTCGAATGTCTGGATGTGTTCTTATGCAATATATGGCATATCCAGTGGTGTTGTTTTTTAACGGCTTTAATAAGACAATGCTTGAAAGGAATTCTTCCTACTTTCTCAGTATGGGTCTCATAACAGAAAATTCAAGTATTCAGAATACTACCTATAAAAAGATTAGAAAAGGGTTGGGTTAAATTTCAGGATTTATGCATTCTATATCTTTTCTCAAATCAGAGGCTCAAAACAATATACACTTTATTTGTCATGATTAGAGGCAGTTTGAGAGGTCAGACAGATGCAGGGTTCAAATCCTGTCTCCTCTTCCCGATAGTGTAATCGCAGGTGAACTACTAAGTCTCTCCAAGCCTCAGTTTGCTCAACGGTAAAATGGCAAGGGTGTTATCCTGAGGTCATTGCGGGGATAAGGAAGCATTCAAAACAGCAAGGTAAAGCCTCAATGTACCTTAGCAATTTTTATGATGAATATTATGGATAATGAGCAAACTGTATCAACTAGAATATTTGATGGTGAGCATTAAAAATAGATTCTGATTAAGACCAAAAGATGGGGGGAGGAGTGGAATAACTAAACAAAAGTGAAAAATGAAACTACAAAAAAAATTAGAAAGCAGGGCAGTTCTGGAAACCTACATTTCACGAATTAAAAGCAATCTCTTCAAGGTGCCATTCTTAGAATAATTCAGCTCTTGATAATGGTTTTCCCACCCTGTGCTTTAGATTAGATATAGAAATTTTAAATTCCTAAGAGAGAGAGTCTGACTGACCTGGCATGGGTTTTGGGCCAGCCTGTTGGCATGAGGGATGGAGGTGTCTGGACTGCAGCACCTTGATTGACAGTTCCTCCAAGGACATTTTCAAAGGGGTGTGGCTTATTCTTCAAAATAAAATTGGAGTGCTGTTATCAAAAGTAATGCTTTGCAAATAAAAACAACAGATGTCCTCTAGTTTTATTATGTCATAAATTACACAGGCAACCAAAGGCCCTGGACGCATGCCTATTAGCATGACCAATGGACACAGACACTGGGATGGTGGGGGCTTGCCCAGGGTGGGAATGGCTGAGGTGGGGGAGGAAGAGTCAATTGGGGAAAAAGGAGACTTGTGTAAAACTTTAGACAAAAAAAAAAAAAAAAAAAAATTACACAGACTGCAGTATTGCATAAGGTATAGATAAGTTTCTGTTATCTAATTCTGAAATGGAAGTAAGATGAATAGGAAAGCTACCTGCCCAGGATGTGGCTCTGAGATAAGGATTCCTGGAATGGTTGAGCTGGGAGGGATGGTTTAACTTGAATTACGGTGGAAGGGGAGCCAAGATCCTAGATGGGAAGATCTGGGCATTGAATTCTAAAGAATATGAATGAAAAATAAAGAGGTTGTGTGGACAGTAACCTCACAAGGGTGATCTGATCATAAATTCCTAACTGGGCAGGTCATGACTGGTAGTCACTCCCCAGGCATGTAACTTCTTTAGGAGAAGGCTATCTTTGCCTTAAATAAAGCCCCGTCCATTGTTTCCATGCATCTAGGTTAACACACCTTTGAAATGCCTCTTTTCAGACCTCTTCTTTAACTCTTCCGTAATTCAGCAATTTTCAACTGGTGTGCTGCAGCAGGCACACTGGTGTTTCCCAAGAATTTCTAAAACATGCACTACCGGACTATTTAGTCAGGGGCACTGACCTCTTTTCCCTTTGATTGTCAAATAAAAAAAAAAATGACAACAGCCAACACAGCAATAGCTGTCTGATGTGGATGCATCAAAATTATACCTATTTTTTTTCAGAACGTCAAAAAATACATTTTTTTGTGTGCCACAGAATTTTAATAGTTTATGTGTGCCATGAGATGAAAGAGGTTGAAAATCACTGCTGTAATCTAGTCTTCACCTTGCTTTCCTCCCTCCTTCATGTAATCTTCCTTATGTTCCCTCCTTTATTCCAAATTCATAAAAGAAACCCCAAACTTATTCTTCTAAGCATTTTTTTTTCAGTCTTTTGAGATCTGGCTTCCAGGCATATTCTCTGTTTGACTCAAATAAATCTTTATAAAAATTCTCTACAGGTTTGGATATTCTTATATTGACAAGAACATCAAATACTAGTAAGACAATGAGGGAAAATTAGAGACTTTGAAAATAGAGAACAAGATAAATTGCTTTTGAAAGAGAGCATCCAGTTCAGAATTAAATCCATTACTAGGAATAAGGGGATATATTTCTTGTTTTTCTGGTTCCCAGAGCATTTCTAATGGCCAGAGATAGATGCTTTAAGGCATCACACAAGGAGGTCCTACAGGGCTAGACAGATATTAACTTCTCTGACTCCAAACAGAACTGTGCAAACACTTCACCAGGTGAAGCTGCTGTCCTTGTCTTTTCCAGATTCTTCACATCTTTCATAGTAAATTTCTCCATTAGCCTCGAACTAGTGTTTTCCAAATGCCACTCTGTAGACCAGTGCTGATCTGTGACAACATTTCACTGATTGATAGTGAAGAAAAAAAAAGAGAGAGAGAGAGAGAAAGAAAAATTAAGATTACTGCTGTAAGGTTTTTATAAAACTTGATTCATTCAATTTAAAGGGCTTTCTTTTATTCTAAAATTATATTCTTATGTATTCTGGTGTTAAAATATTTTTTATTTTATAAAATAATGATGAAAATAGACGGCACAATAAATACTAGCAGCTCTATATTGTATTGCTTCTCTCTTCCTCCCCCGCTACCCCCCCCCTCAATAATGTTGATCTACAAAATACAAAATCTGGCAACTATATTTCTAAATGCTTCTGGGACTCTGACCATTGGCTTTCCCCATGGTCATGCATGGGGAAATGTTGCTTCCGACAGTACCATCAGTGGTGAAGGGTGTGAGCAGACCTAAGTTCAAATCCTGGTTCTATATTCAGACAGGATTAGATCCATGGTATCTGGGCAAATAAGTATCAGTTTTTCACCATTAAGTATGATGTTAGCATCAGAATGAGCAGCAAGGGACCTGCAACCTAGAAAAACAGAAAAGGCAGAAATAACCAGAATGAAACAAGGGACTATGAGCCCAGAGAGATGGTTGAGGAAGCAGACACAGGGCTCTAACAAGAAGGAGACCTTGACCACAAACCACGTGTAGCTCAAAAGTCTGCACAGGTTTCTCATAAAGACAATAACCAAATCCCAAACACAATAAGCCTGGGGCTGGCTGGAAGAGATAAATATAAACACTTGGCTGGGACAAAAGACAAGTTACAGTGGGCCGGGCACTTGTTCATCCATTTTTTTCATTTAACAAGTAGAATGTAGAGCTGTTATGTGCCAGAAAATAGATTTTATGTGCTGAGGATACAACAGCACACAAAATAGATAGTTGCCCTGCCCATGAGGAATTTACGTTTTATTGAGAGTCAGATAATAAGCAAATGACAAATAACGCAACACATAATTTTAAGTAGAGATAAGTGCTAAAAAGGAAACTGAATAAGAACCAGGGAATGAAGATAATGGGGAGGAAACAAGCCACTTTTAATACGCTTATCATATTTGAGGGATAGCCTCTCTGGAGTAATTTGAGGTGCAGCCTGATTAAAGGGAAGATGCTGTGTGGAGGTCCCACAGAAGAGTGCTGCTGAGAGAACAGCACGTGCAGAGGTCCTGTGGTGGAACTGAGCGTGACGCACTCTAGAAATAGTAAGAAAGCGTGTGCTGAAAACACAGAGCAAGTGCTGAGTTTGGAGAGAGGTAGTGGGCAGGCCTTGGTTAGGAGTGGGGATTTTATCACTGAGTTGTTTTCCTCCTTCATTCTTTCTTAAAATTAAAGCCCACCATTTCTTTTTCTTTAACAGTTTTTAAAAATTTATTGGGGTGATATTAATTGTGACATTCACAAAACCATACAGGTTTCAAGTGTACAACTCAACAAAACATCATCTGCACACTGCATCATGCACCCATTGCCCAAAGCAAAGTCCATTTCTGTTCCCATTTTGTCCACCTCCACCTACCCCCATCCCCTTTCCCTCTGGCTATCATCACTCTGTTGTTTGTGTCTACACTAGAGGCCCGATGCATGAAATTCAAGCAAGGGGCTCGGCCCTCACAGCTTCGGCATCTGTGTCGGCCCTCACAGCCCTGGCTTTGTCTGGGAGGTTGTCCGGAAGGACATTCAGTCTAATTAGCATATGATGCTTTTATTATTATAGATATATGGTTTTTCACTTAATCCCTTCACCTTCTTTCATCCAGCTGTCAGTCTGTTCCATGTGTCCATTCCTCTGTTTCTATTTTGTCTGCCAGTTTATTTTGTTCATTAGATTCCACATATAAGTGAAATCATGTGGTATTTGTCTTCCTCTGATTGGCACCATTTCTTAGTCACCACAGAATTTCACTCTCAGCCTAAGGACTCTTCGTTGTTGTCACATGCAGCATAGCTACACCAGCAAATGATCAAAATCAGCATCAGTCACCCAGTGGGGCTCTGAGCAACAAGTCCATTTAGCTCCCTCTGCACCCCACAGGGGTCCCCAAATGGTAGTGCTGATGCCCAGCATGACATAGCTAATGCTATGTTCAGGATGCAATTACAAAACCCCAAACCAGTCTAGCTAAACAAGTGGGCCAGAGGGGAGCATCTGAGAAACACACAATTCCTGTGGCCCATTTTATATTCTCAAGCGCATTCCTGTGAATTTAAAAAGGAAAAAAAAAAAGTGGGATTAGAAGTCCCAGAATCTTTCTGTTTAAACTTATGGGGAAAAAATTGATTTATATGCTCTCCTGGATATAAGATATATCTAGAAAAGTAAAGCAAAAACAAAATAACTTCTAGGCCAGGATAGGAACTCAGAATTTACATATCAAATGAAGAAAGTTGGGCCACAGTTAATTAACAAATAGCCTTAGATTTGAGTAAGCAATTATGTTCTGCCTTCATTTTGGAATGTTTAGCTGTGGAGACCTCTGGATCTGACAAAATTTAGCCACCCGTTTTTATATGTGTAGGTGTCAGAGCTCCTAGTGGGCATAAAAGTATTTCAAGTTCTGGTACTTTTCTTTTGCTTTCTTATCCGAATAATAACAATTTACCAAGAGTTACTAGGTACTAAAGTGATAGGTTGTTGTTTAGAAAATATAGGGTAGACATATAGATAGGTGAGAAGACAGGACTTGTGGAATCAGATTAACTTGAATCCATCACTTTCTAGTTTTGTGGTCTTCATTGTATTATTGTGTCTTTCAAATCCTTACTTTCCTCATCTGTAAAACTCGGACAAGAATACCCACCTTATCATGTTGTGAGGATTAGGGAGATCACAGGAAAAGCACTTGGAGCCTAACATGGAGCAAGGATTTCATCAATGGCGGTTGTTTTGTAACAATTATAGATTCACAGGAAGTCACCCAGTTTTCTGTAATGGCTTTATCTTGGATAGTTTGATAGAAAATTAACATCACTACAATGTATGGATATAGTCCTGTGTCATTTTATCATATCATCTTATCATATCATATCATATCATCACCACCACAATCAAAATACAGAACAAGTACATCACTTACAAACATCTCCCTTATGCAATCCAGAAATCGAACCCACCCTCTTTGCTTCCACATGTTTACTCTTTGACAACTACTACTAATCTGTTTTTTATCTCTATAATTTTGTCATGTTTCATATAAATGGAATATTACAGTATTTCACCTTCTGCGATTGGCTTTTTTCACTCAACACAATGCCTTTAAAATCTATCCGAGTCATTGTATGTATCAGTAGTTTGTTTCTTTTCATTCCTGAGCAGTGTTCTGTGGTATGGATGGAACAGTTTGTTTAACCATTCATCACTTGAGGGCCATTTTGGTTGTTTCTACTTTGTGGCTGTGACAAATAAAGCTGTACGTATAAACAATCCTGTGCAGGTTTTTGTCTGGATATAAATTTTTATTCCTCTGAAACAAATACTCAGAAGTGTGATTTCTGGTTTTGTGAACTATTTTAACAATTTCTCCTTATTGTTATAACTAGGAGCCACAGATTTGCAACTATTACAATATACAAGAGGTTGTCAAAAAACTCCATTAAAAAAAAACAAGTAGTGGAAGTTGAGTAAAATCCTTGGGTAGAACTTCAAAGTTATTTTAGTCAGGATAAGGAATGCTAGCTGCTCTAAAGACAGCCTCAAAATTTCTGAGCTCAAAACAATAACAGCTTATTTCTTGCTCACTCGATATCCAGTGTGGGTCAGGCAGTGCTTCTAGGGGGCTCTTTTTCTATTCTGGGACTCCTTCTATGGTAGAGTTCCAGCATCTCTGCTTTCTTTGCTTGTAGCTGGACATATAGGAGAGGGGAGGAGTGGATATAAAAGATAACTCTAAATGTTTGAGGAGTCAGACCTACATATGGCTTATCTTGGTTTTGACTGCATTCCATTGGCCAAAACCAGTCACATAGTCTCTACCTAACTGTGGAGGAGGTTAAGACATGTGTTCTTCCAAGAAGAGGTGATGCAGCATCTATCGGCTGGCTTTGCATTGGTAGTGAACATGTCTGAACAGATGGAAAGATAGAACATTCTGGGTTTGCTATCAAAGCGCTGAAGGTTGAAGCACAAAACCTTGCTTGAGGACAACTCAGAAGTAATCCCCAAATCACTTCCTATGAAGATAATGCAGAGTTAAAGAAAAGGTAACAACTCTGTAATGTGCATCCTTATTTGGTAACTAGTGCCCGGTGCACGGATTCATGCACCGGTGGGGTCCCTCTGCCTGGCCTGTGCCCTCTCGAAATCTAGGACCCCTCGGTGGATGTTGGACTGCTGGTTTCGACCCATCCCTGCAGGCCAACATCCCTTAGGGATGTAGTAGTGCACAAAGCTGCAGGCAGCCAGCTGCTCCCGCTCATCCTGGCCCCACTGCATCTCCCTCTGCTGCTGGGTAGCACGCTGCCATGGAGGCAGGAGAGGCTCGTGCTGCAGCTGTGCTCACCAGCCATGAGCCCAGTGTCTGGTGCCCGTCAGTCAGCTGAGCGGCACTCCCACTGTGGGAGCACACTGACCACGAGGGGCAGCTCCTGCATTGAGTGTTTTTCCCCTGGTGGTCAGTGCGCGTCATAGCGACCGGTCAAATGGTCATTTGGTTGTTTGGTCGCTTAGGCTTTTATATATATAGATTATATTGTTAAAACAGTTCATCATGCTGCATATATTAAACTCTCCTGACCGGAAGCTAATAATCTGTGGGAAGTACAGAAGTCGTGAGGGGATGCAGAAAGAAGAGGTGAGAATGTGTCAAGATCAGTCTCACAGACTTCACCTGCCGGCTCTCAATGGCTACGCTCATTGTACATGCTATGGCCGGGCTTCCGTTAGGTTAAGCCAGGATCAACAAACCACAGTCTGCAGGTCACAGCCAGCCCTCTGCCTATTTTTGTATGGCCTGTGTGTAGGTTTTATATATTTAAATGTTTGAAAAAATCAAAGGAAAGAATTATATTTTGTGACACTGGAAATTATGTGAAAATCAATTTCATCGTCCATAGATAAAGTTGTGTCTGAACACAATCATACTCCTTTGCTCATACATTGTCTATGATTGCTTTCACACCACAATGACAGAGTTGAATAGTCACAACAAAGACTGTATGTAGGCCTACAAAGCCTAACATGTTTATTATCTGGTCCTAGTTTGCTAGTCTCAAGCATAAAACCATCTGGGCCTCATAGTTTTTCAACGGTTTTGAAAATATCAAGTTTATAGAAAGCTGTGCCCCTTTTAAAGCCAACATTGTTTAATGACTTTTTCACATGGGAAAAGTAGCCTTGTTATTTTTTTTAAAATCCACTTTAAACAGAACTTCATCATTTATTTGTCACAAGAGCAGTTTTCTGAGAACTAACAGTCTTATTGCTGAGTCTGAAGGGATAATGGTCTTATCCCTGAAATCCATCAGCATTGAGTCTTCAGTCTAGAAAAAGAACTGCCACATGTCCAACTTTGAAGAGTCCTAAAATATTACATAACCGTAGCGTAGTTATATCATGTGACTGAACCCTTAACATGAAACGATTTTCCCCAGGCATAAAATGTTCAGGTTTTGACCTGCAGTTAGAAATCTCTAGCTTTTTAAACTCGCTTGTTTTCCCATTGAGCTCAAAAGAGTGTCAGCAAAAAACCAAAGTTTTCCCCCAAAAGAAAAAAAGAGTTCCCATTCCATTAGTGCTGTGAAATTCTTCATTTAAAAAAATAACCTACAGAGTCTCAGCTTTAACATCACAATTTGCAGAAATGAACAAAAAGCAGCCGGGTTAGTTTGATATCCTAGGAAAAGCCTGTGAATCTTTTCCTCTAGCACCTTAGAGACATCACCACATTTCCTGCCTCCTTAGCAACTTGCTGGATTTGTTTTTCTCTCCACATCTGATTTTGCATTTACATGTGTAGTTAATAAGAGCACTGGCTTGGAACTCAGACTGCCGGCATCCAAATGCCCCTCTGGTACTTACACTGTGTGCCTTTGGGTAACAACATGATGTTCTATAACTCAGTTTCCTTATCTGAAAAAATGGGGTCATATAATGCCAACTTCATAGGCTTGTTCTAAGAATTAAACGGGGTATGACATGGAAAGTGCTTAACAGACTGTCTGGCATGCAGAAAATGGTTAATAACATTGTCTAGAATTAAGAATTGCTATTGTCTCACTGGAGAATGGATAGACCAAAAAGAGTCTTTTGTTTTGATGCTGTAGCAAACGCCATGCCACATGGCTGTAAATGTGGAAGTAGTGTCAGAGACAAATAGCAGTCTTTGTCAACAAATCCATCTGTCAGTGGATTAAGCAAATTCAAACAGAAAGAGACTCTCTGTTTATCAAGGCACCAGGCAAAATATATTAATTACATGGACAGCAACATTGCAGGTATTAACTTAAGTCAACGTAAATAGTCATTTTGCATTAAGCTCTCTTAAACTGCCAGGAAATCTTAGAATTTACCCAGTTCAACCACCTGCCTGATGAAGCCATTCTGCCCACACTCCTTCCCATGGTGAGGGAAACACTGTTCCTTGAAGCAATTCATTTCCTTTTGAGGCTCTTCCTTAGATTCTTCTTTCAATATTTACTACCCAGTTTAGGGACCTTCATCACCCTGGCCACATATCCTATTGTGTTTTAAGTATAACAAAACTCCTTTAAAAAACAAAACAAAAAAAACAGCTCACCTTCCCTGGAATCTTCTCTCTGGTAAATACACAACCACATACATTCTCGAGGCTGTGTAGCTAGAGAAAGTATTCTAAATATGTCCGCAGACCCGCTCCTTATGTTTAAGAGTAAAATTCAAAGAAAAATGATTTGATCTCTTCACTGGGTTCTGTTTTGCAGGTCCTAATCACATAATAACAATATTGAAAGGCAGCATGAGAAAGTGGAACTCTAGCCTGCAGAGCCTAGAGGACTTAAAATTGAGTATCTTGTTTATTTAGCTTTTCACACCTCTAAATGGAGTTGGAACAATATAGAACTGAGCTGTTGGGGTCCAACCCCAACGGGTCCAGGGATCCCCAAAGGTGTGGACGGAGTCGGCGAAGAATGAATGACATGGAAACTGGGTTCAGTTCATCAGCATAGCAAGGTTCTCCCTCCAGGATCTCCAGCGAAGTTCTGGCTAGGATCTCCAGCGAAGTTCTGGTCAGGATCTCCAACCAAGTTCTGCTGCCATGTTCTCTCGCTAGGTTCTCCAGCCAGGTTCAGTCACCAGGTTCTTTTGCCATGTTCTGTCTAGGTTCTCCAGTGAAGTTCTGTAGCCAGGTTCTGTCCAGGATCTTTTGCCATGTTCTCTGGCTAGGTTCTGGTTAGGATCTGATGAGAATCTGATGTTTATTGTCTTGTTACATCCGTATTTATACCAGCCGATTTTAATCCTGTCAATTTCTATTACAAAGGTTAGGGCGTTTCTTATCTCCATTCCAGGGAGTAAAGATTATGTAGCTTAACTACCCGCCTGGCACTTAATTAAGGGGTTGTATCCCCTCCCTAACCTCAGGGAAAGATCCCCACCTGGGGAAACAACCTTTCTCGGAGAGGTGACCTTGGTTAAAACACATGGTGCTAAGGGGAGCAAACATATTAAGAACAGTATGCTATATACGCCAGGTCCATTGAAACATATGCTGTGCAGATGTTTCTTTCCTGCAGCGACTGTGTCAAGCAGCAAGGATGGACCGGCTTCCGGCACTGAGCGACTAAATAAATGTGCTTTCCTTTCCAACATCAGGTCAAGAATGGTGAAGGGTCTCGGATTTTACTCTATTTGCATGCTACCAAGTGAGCCTGCCACAGTGTCATGGCTGCTGCCAGGAGACACTAGACTCCTGGGTCTGAGACAAAGGAGCTTATTACCCAATAATAAGCATAGCAAGTAGCCTGAGGTACACGTTCCTGTTGTTTCCATCTGCCCCCCATGTCCACAGGGACAAGGTGGGATGGCACACGTGGGTGCTGAGGACTCAGTGGTTTGCATCACAGTTGAGAAACCCTGAGCTTAAATATCCCTCAATTTTTTATAAAGGGCTGCATACAAACTTACCCATTTTTTACCCTGTAGGGTGACATCTTCACTATACTGAGCAGCAAACAAACCTGCCCTCTGCTCCAGTGGAGTCACTATCTCTATTTTCCAGGCTGTTCTATATCACCTCCTTGAAAAGGGAATCTAAAACGAAAGCTGTTAGTGCCTCTGCTCTTCAGATGTGTAAAGTAGAAGAGACCATGGAGAATGGTCTCCTCGTAGACTGCAGGATTTCATTAGGGGGAATACGTAAGTTCTCTAGAACATTAAACTAATCAGTAAGTATTTATTGAATGAACAGTGTGTGTTCAGCATTTCTGTAGGTATATTGTGGAGAATGAAAAGTTCATGGTCTCCAGGTTCAAGAAATTTAGAAGTTATCAGGGACTACTTGACCCAAAGCAATAAGGAGCAATACAAGATAAGCGAAAGTTAAATTAGGGATAATTTATTCATTCATATACATAAATATTAAATTCTTAGTATAAACACTAAAATCTACTTAGCATGGACTGTATGACAGGCACTAATCAAGCCCTTTACACCTATATATTTTTTAAATATATTTTATTGATTTTTTACAGAGAGGAAGGGAGAGGGATAGAGAGTTAGAAACATCGATGAGAGAGAAACATCGATCAGCTCCCTCCTGTACACTCCCTACTGGGGATGTGCCCGCAACCAAGGGTACATGCCCTTGACCGGAATCGAACCTGGGACCCTTAAAGTCCGCAGCCCAACACTCTATCC
>NW_005871065.1:11705817-11715007 GCF_000147115.1 Myotis lucifugus | reverse complement strand
ATATATATATATATATATATATATATATATATATATATATCTCTGAGAAATGTTTTGAGCCATCCACTTGATAGTTACAAACACTTAAGGATCTGTTTCATTGGTATATATTGGTTTGTTTCGCAAGGGAATATCATGAATCAAATCTAAAGTGATTCAATTAAATTAAGAGAGAGAGAGAGAGAGAGAGAGAGAGAGAGTCACACCACAGAACAGACACTTGGCAGGAGCTGAAAGCCCGGGCCAGTGCTCTTGCTGCCTTCCTAAGGAGGGTTATGTTGCCCGTATCTAAGCCTGAGGTGAGAATTATACAGAACAGGAAGTGAGAGTCCAGGGTTCCTGGGGAACTCAGTGGACTCACCCATAAATCAAGAGATGGAGCTGAATTATTTCTCTAGTGCTTTAACCTCTAGAAATTTCTGATTTGATGTTCACCTAGCAGGTGTTTGTAGCTTTGTCATTCAGTATAAGGATGTTAAGATGTTACTTGAGGGACTCTAATAGACGGGGCAATGGAAAACAACATCAGACTATTCTTCAAGTAGCTATGGCTTTTGCCATGTGTATGGAATTCAAATAAAAGTAACCCTGCTACCCTGGCTGAAATGACTCGACCAGAGCCAAAGACACCCACATAATGTATGTGAGAACGACAGCATGACACAACTAACTTGGGGTGAAGCACTGCCAATACAAGTAACCCAACCAGAGCTCCTCGTGGTAGTGTGAACATGAGGCACGGAAGAAAAAGTGGGTCACGGGAGCTGCTTTGTACTCTACGTGACCATGAGTCATTCTCAAAGTGCATTATGATCTGCTGGACATCACAATTTCAGAAGCACTGAGGCACAGAATGACTCTAAGATGTGGAGTATGTTCCTGGGGTTTCTCATTCCTGCAGCTATTCTTAGATAAACCCTTTTCACCTAGAGAAATCTGTGTGTATTTTGTCTTTTCTAACTATGAAAACCTCAAGGACAGGCAGGAGGCTCTCGGACTGAATGATGCTCATGGGTAGACAGATCAGTAAGAGACTTCGCTCTGCTAAGAGAATCGTGCTTCTGAAAGACCTTGTTGCATAATACAGAATTACTAAGTTGATACTGCAAAACATATATTTTCTATTTGCTTTGCAACTAAGATGAAGAAATAAATTGGAAAAGTTGACTTTATGACTTAATTGATGATATGGGAATTGATGATATGGGGTCTGAGATTTCACCCTACTTGCAGCTAACATGGATGCTGGCAGAAGACACCAGACTCCCTGGCTCAGAGACAAAGTAGTTGTGGCATCCAGGAAGTCAGCATTTGCACTTGATTCTCAAGCCCCACTTCCCACAGGCTGACACTAAAAATGTTGAGATTCCTGCACACACAATGGGTTGCATTACAGAAGAGAAACCTTGAGCAAAGGGACCTTGAATCTTTTATAACTGGCAGTAAGCCTGACTGACATACAGGAAACAAATGTGTCCCTTGCTCTGGAGAGAGATACCATCTTTGTCGCTCAAGGATGTTTGTATAGCAAACATCCTTGAAAAGGGAGTCAGTGCCTCTATTGGAAAGACAAGCAGAAACAGACTCACAGAGAACTCTCTCTCAAATGACCCATTAATAGGATAATGAAATCAATTTAGAGGGTATAAAACATAAAAGAATATTTTGTGTAATAAGGGTAAGCATTGTGTAGTGAAACTTTTCTTATAGCTACATATAAAATCTTTAAAAAAAATTTTATTGGCAAACATTTGAGACACATTGGCTAAGATATTACTATATATATTGAGTTCTTACATTCTGGGTGACATGACTTGCCTTACATAATACCCAAATCTGTGCAATAGCAAGGTGTGTTATGTTGGGGTTCTTCCATAACATATAGTTAAGCCTTGAACAATGTGGGAGTTATAGGCGCTGACCCCCCAAGCAGTCAAAAATCCACTTTGACTCTCCAAAAACTTTACTAATAGCCTACTGTTGACTGGAAGACTTACTGATAACATAAAAAATCTATTAACACTTATTTTGTATGTTATATGTATATAATAGAGTACTCTTATAATAGAGTAAGCTAGAGAAAAGAAAATGTTATTAAGAATATCATAAGGTGCCCTAGCCGGTTTGGCTCAGCAGATAGAGCGTCGGCCTGCGGACTCAAGGGTCCCAGGTTCGATTCCGGTCAAGGGCATGTACCTTGGTTGCAGGCACATCTCCAGTGGGGAGTGTGCAGGAGGCAGCTGATCGATGTTTCTCTCTCATCGATGTTTCTAACTCTCTATCCCTCTCTCTTTCTCTCTGTGAAAAATCAATAAAATATATTAAAAAAAAAAAAAGAATATCATAAGTTCTGGCTGCCAGTTTTTAAAAAAAATTGTCACAACCCCCCCCCCCAATTTCCAATATATGTGCTGAAAAAAATATATGTATAAATGGACCTGCACAGTTCAAACCTGTGTTGTTCAAGGGTCAACTATAAATTATGAACATAATTCCATAGACTATCATCTACTCATGATTGATAAACCCATTCAAATGCTATTCTTTGCAGATGAGAAAATTTTAGATACTGCACTGTATTTTTTAACTAAATGGAGTTTTAAGAATATAATTTTTACCTTAGGTTTCAGGTAGACAGTGTGCAAAATATGTAATATGAATTCACATTACTGAGAGAATAAAATGTGGAAAATTTTACATTACTAAGTGAATTGATGTTTTGTCAAGCATTGAATTTAATGAAAAGCACACACAAAAATGAACAAATATTTGACATCTTCACAGCTCCAAAGCAAATATTTATTTCTGATGACTTACATGTTTGTGAAACAAATGTTCTGAACAGACAAAATGAATGTTTGGTCTTTAATGTACCTTTAAATTCAATATTTTAAAAAATCCTTTACACAATAGACAAAATTTTATTAAAACTAATTTTAAAAGTCCAGTTTAATAAATATTTACCAAGTTTGTACATGAAAAGGATCTGAGTTATGTCAGAGGATAGAAAGACATGTAAAATACCTACCTGACTTCATATTGTTCATGTAGTTTAGAGTGATTATAATTTCAAAGGGTAAAAGAATATACGTAGTTTTCTATTGCATGTGCCTACAACATTGCTTCTATTTAATAAGTATCGCTATTATTGTTGCAAAGATCAGGGCCACAGTAGAAGATACTAATGCTAACATAATTATTTTATATTAATTGAAAAAGTTACCCACTTAGTTGAGTATTTCTAAATCCTGGTGGAAAACAATTTTAAGAATGGATGTTTACGCCTGGTTTCCTCTAAAGCTGAGATCCCAGGTCTAGAACCTCCTCTCTGAAGAGTGTGGGGTTGCTATTATTCACGTAACATCTTATGAGCTGCACATCAGTGATGCTTATTGATCTATGCCTGTTAATTACAATGAAGACATGGGAGCACCTCTTTCTGCTGCATTCTTCTAAGACCAAGCTCAGGTGAAGAGGCAACATACACAGCAATTCCCAAGATATCTAAGAAAACCTGGGGTAAAATCTGCCTTCCAGTGATTAAGAGGCCTGAGATAGATAACTGGGGAGCTACTGCTCTGGAGTCTGCTCTGGAGTTGGAGAACAAGTTAACTGAGCTCCTGTTAGACCTGACCACCGTGGCTTCTGCCAATGATGAAACTGCTCTTTTTCGCTTCATGGGAAAGTACCTGGATAAACACTGGAGGAGCGCAGGCTATCTGGAACACCAGCTTAGATATCATAAAGGATTAGAAAAGCTGGCCCAGCAGGAAGACCCATTTAAAAGGCCTGCTGAAGGCAACAAAGCAAGTCTTTCCATTGTAGTAGATCCCCAAATCAGCTACTTAATCTTCTCCATTTGACAGAAAAATGCTTTCCTTCATTATTGTGTGTATAAATAAATCTGGTTGTGCATTATAAAAAATTAAGAATGGATGTAGATCATGCATTAGAAATAGACCATCCATAATCTTAAAATATGAAAGCCACTGTCCCAAGAATTGCTTGTGCTGTCAAAAGATACAACTTTAATGACAGAACCAAACACAGTATCACTGGTTTATATATAAAAAAGAATTATCATTTTTATAGGATTGAACATTTAAGGAAAGACTACAAATAATACTCTTCTTGGAAGCTTAGTATTTAAACATGAAAAAAATGTCATCAGTTTATTGTTTTGTCTTGCTTTCTCAGAACGGTAGCAAACGCATTTTTACCTAGGATCCAACTATCCTGAACCTTTAATTAATTATATTGTCCCCTAAAAAGCACTTAAAAAAAAAAGAAAAATACAAGGAAACTAACTGGTAGATTTATCTTTCTCTCACCACACACACATACACACACACCGTTTCTCCAAGGTAAATTTTGAGGTCAGGAGTCATTTAGACAAACCAAAATATCCTCATCATTTACGATGTTAATAATGTTTCACTAATAAGTATTATTTACTTCACATATAATGGAGAGCTTGAGGACAGATGGTATTTATAGAAAGGTCGCAAAATCCAGGCATTTAGGAGAGGTCCTTTGTTGGATGTAATCAGGACTGGAGTGGGTCAGATAATTGAGAAAGCACAACTAATGTGGAAAATTATAAAACAAAAAAACTAGACATCTTACACACTTAAAAGATGTCCATATATTATCACTTGCTTATCTTTTAATATAAGACATAGACTTTTCTTTGTATATATTCACTACTTGCAGTTCTCCCCCCCCCCATAAACACTATTGTCTATTTCCAGAACATTTCATCAGCTGGCAAAGAAGCTCTGGGCCCATTAGCAATCACTCCCCATTCCCTCCATCCACCAGCCTCTTGCAGGCACTAATCTACTTTCTGTATCTGTGGATTTACCTATTCTGGATGTTTAATATAAATGGAACTAGAGGCTCAGTGCATGAAATTTGTGCACTAGTGGGGGCTGGGGGTCCCTCAGCCTGGCATGTGCCCTCTCACAGTCTTGGAGCCCTCGGGGGATGTCTGACTGACAGCTTAGGCTGCGGGCCTACGCTGTCAGTCAGACATCCTTAGCGCACTGCGGAGGTGGGCGAGGCTCCTGCCACATCCTCTGCCCTCACCAGCTGTGAGCCCAGCTCAGGGCTTCTGGCTGAGCGGCACTCCCCCTGTGGGAGCACACTGACCACCCGGGGGCAGCTCCTGCATTGAGCGTCTGCCCCCTGGTGGTCAGTGCGCATCATAGGGACCCGTTGTTCCGCTGTTTGGTCGATTTGTATATTAGCCTTTTATTATATAGGATTATATAACCTGTGACTTAAAAAATGTTTATTTCCATTCACCATCACCCTTGACAAACATTAGCTTGTTCTCTATATCAGCGGATCTGTATCTGTTTTATTCATTTATTTTGTTTTTCTAGTTTCCACTTATACTAATAAGTGAGATCATATGGTGTTTGTCCTTCTCTGTCTCACTTATTTAACTTAGCATAATGACCTCAAGGTCCATACATGTTGTCACAAATAGCAAGATTTCAATCTTTTTTATGGCTGAGTAATATCCTGTTGTGTGTATACCACATCTTATCTTTTATCCATGCACTTATTTCAACCTTATGAGTAATGCATCATCTAGGATGATCACCTTAGGTTCTTATAAATTAAGCAATCTACTTTCAGCATCTGTTTAAACTTTTGATTCTTTTCTTCACAATCAACTACAGTTTTTGCTCCAAATCTAATTTAATGGCAATTTTTGTTTTTAAGCAACTCACCTATATCAAGTCATCCAAAGCTTTCAGCTTTATATTTATATTAACATTTGCTTGTTTTACATAATATTTCATTTATATGTATTTATAATAATAGCCACGATGTCAAAATGGGATTTAAAAACTAACTCAAGAAGTATATAAAGTTCTACTAGTGGGAGTGAAAGGGGGCAGGTGCCCCAAGAGCACTTAACCTTACTAGGTGTGACCACACAGGTGGTGGGGAGCAGTATTTAGCAAGCCGGTTAATTGGAAGGTGATTAAAGAAGTTCCTACTATAGCCCTGGCCAGTGTTTCTCAGTTGTTGGAGCATCGACCCTTGCACCAAAGGGTAGCAGGTTTGATTACTGGTCAAGGGCACATACCTGGGTTGTAGGTTTGATCCCTGGCCTCAGTCCAGGCAGTGCAGGAGGCAACACATAGCCTCTCTCTCTCTCTCTCTCTTTCTCTCTCTCTCTCTCTTTCCTCACCTTCCTCACTTCCACTGTCTCTAAAAAAAACAATGGGAAAAAACATCCTCAGGTGAGATTAACAACAAGTTTCTACTGTATGTCAATTTTTGTTGCTATTAGTATTTACACAGAAGAAATATTATGTAGTCCACATCTTCCTCAACAACTAGAGAAAAGGTTATTTTTGGAACCAGTTTGCCTCAATGCACAAACCACAAATTAGCGAATTATTCTACATTTACTTTCATATAATTTTCATTCGTATAAATACATTTTTAAAGGTTCTAACAACTTGTTACTGGAAATGCAAGTTTCCTTCAAATTCCTATGGAGGTTTTAAGACAGCATTGCTGTCCCCCAGGTAATTAATTAATATTTTCCTTTTTGGCATGAAGTTGCTAACGATTACATGTTATCTTTCATCAGTTGTCACTTCTTGAAACTCTGACCTTTAAACTCGCTCTCATTCTTTTCACATGCCTTGACATCTCCCTCAATTCTTAAATCCCTTTCTCACAGCGAAAACGCTCCAGTGCTCTTAGTATCTCTCCAGTTGTCTCACTAATGCTTCGCATAGTGTCACGGTGACCACGGCTTGATACTGCTTTCCAATATCCTTGGAAAACAATGTTCAGTTTATTTTTACAAACCTCAACCAGGTTTCCAACGATGCTTTGAATATTTTCATAACTACTTACCCAACTCATACGTTTTGTCGAGCTCATAGTGCAGTTTCAGGGGGTTCTGTTGAATTGTCACCTTACATATTTTATGCCTTAATCTTTATATTTATCCTTGGATTTGGTGACCTTCACTTTCAGATTTCTACTGAGAGGAGCTTTGTCTAATTTTGGAGGTGCTCCCAAAAGCTAACAAGGACAGTGCCAGTTCCTTTGTCTGGTGCTGCCAACACTCCAGGAACTGTTCTTTCATCGATTTGTATTTGTACTTGATTTTGTGCTGTGATTATTTTTAAGCTTGTTACAGATTGCTGGCAGGGAAGCCAAGCGATCAATAGTCTTTGTTTATTGTATCTGTATATCCGTATGCAAATTATACAGATGCCCTG
Source organism: Myotis lucifugus (assembly GCF_000147115.1). Classification (NCBI taxonomy): domain Eukaryota; kingdom Metazoa; phylum Chordata; class Mammalia; order Chiroptera; family Vespertilionidae; genus Myotis; species Myotis lucifugus. The sequence continues at coordinate 11,707,748 of NW_005871065.1, read as the reverse complement.
AACTCCAAGTGGTAAAGGTCAGGCTGTCTCTAATGACTTGCCTAGCAATGGATGTTTGGAATCCAAACTTGCAGTTTCTAAGGTCCTTAATATTAAAGCCCACTTAAAACCAATGACTTTTGGCTTTGAACAGTAAAATAGGCTGCGTTTTCAGTTCATTTTATGTAAATATTCTAACATTTAAGAATGATACTGCACATCTTAATATTCACTTTTGAGATGGATGGTAAACTTATCCATACAATTATAACACTAATTAAAATGTAAATATCCACTATTCTTGCTAAGATCAGCAGCGTAGTAGAAGGCAGTTATTTCTATTAAATGCTTCTGTAAGTACATTTGGAGGGCGTATGTTCTCAAAGATTGTATATTCTATGTTGATCGACCATTCTGGGACGAACTTTATATCAAGCGAACTTGCTCAGGCAATTTCTCTGCCTCCTCAACCTCTGGGAGGAAAGTATAAATACATGTCCTTGAAAGTGAGAGAAGGATGAAGTGTTTTTTCATTATGAAAGCCCGGGAACAAGGTATGTTTTTCAGCTACATATAGCAGCCATTTTCAACCAGTGTGCTGCAGGAGGCACACTGGTGTGCCACAAGAATTTCTAAAACATTTCTAAACTATTTAGCCAGGGGCACTAACCTCTTTTCCCTTAGATTGTCAAATAAAAAAAATAATGACAACAGCTAACACACGCTGTCCGGTGTGAATGAATCTAAATTTTATCTTTTTCAGATCTGCAAAAAAATATATCTTTTGGTGTGCTGCAGAATTTTAGTGATTAGTTCATGTGTGCCATGAGATGAAATGGTTGAAAATCACTGACACAGAGGATGGTTTATACTATCAGGTAGAGGTAAGGCATGATGTCTATATAGACCGATATAAACGCATAAGCATTTAGATTACAAGAGATGCTAACAGAATAAAGAGTCAAGTAAAATGCCCCCTGTCACTGCTCACCTATTGCTATGCCTGCAAGAGTGCAGGGAGCAGATTAAACAACACAAGCGCCGATGAAAAAACCCTGCAGATCTCTCTTAAAATGACTTTTATTTTCCAGTGTTCCTTTAGATCATCCATACATTGGCGTTCAAGGGGAGATTAAATGTTCACAGGGCAGTCAGTAGCCTTCCTTGCCTGGAAGGTAGCTTCCCATACCCAGGAGCGATTTGCAAACCCATATCCTGCGCCCTCCCCAAGAAAGGAGGCAGCCAGTGCAACACCTCCCGGAGCAGAAGCACGTAGCCAGCCGGCCCGCCCCGCCCCTTACTCTCGCCCCGCCCCTTGGGGTAACCCGGATACACACCCACGCTACCCTTTCACCTCCCGGCAGTTGGCGAACGTGGATGTGAGACCCGGCTGCACCGTCCTGGCGAGTGGGGCGCGCGGGAGGACAAAGGTGCGCTCTGGGAAGAAATCCAGGATCCTAGGGAGGCTCTATTTTTCGTAGGGAAACTTGAATAGGCCTTCTCAATGTGGCCAAGTTGCAAAATTAAGGGAGAAAATTCCTTGTTATGGGGGTCTTTTCTAAGCAGGCGGCTTGTTTACCCTTTACCTACAGGATGTCAATAGCATTCTACCTCCAGTTGTGGCAACGAAAAATCTCCAGGCACTGTCATATGTCCCCCAGAGGCAAAATTGTCCCCAGTTTAGTTAGTGCTCCAGAGCAATGATTTTCAGCTGGTGTGCTGCAGGAGGCACACTGCTGTGCCACAAGAAATTTTTAAAACATGGGAATACCTCCTTTAGTCAGGGGGCACTGACTTCTTTTCTGTTTCCCTTTAGGCTGTCAAAAAAAAAAAAAACAACAGGCCAGCACAACGGATAGCTGACCCGGTGTGAATGAAACAAAATTATACCTATTTTTTTGTTAGAACTGCCAAAAATATACATTTGGGGGACTGCCTAAATTTAGAAATTA
>NW_005871065.1:11702520-11705717 GCF_000147115.1 Myotis lucifugus | reverse complement strand
CTGGCCGTGTCGGTGCTGGCGCAGTCCGCGGGGGCGACGAGGTGCGGCGGCGGTTCGCGAAAGCAACGTCCTGCACGAGAAGTCCAAGGGGAAGACGCGCGAGGGCCGCCGACGACAAGATGACCAGCGGGGACGTGCTGTCCAACCGCAAGATGTTCTACCTGCTCAAGACCGCCTTCCCCAACGTGCAGGTGGGTGGGTGCCGCGAGCGCCGGGCGCGGGGGGCGCGGCGGGCCGGGAGCGTGGGAGCCCGGGAGCCCGGGAACGGGCCCCAGCACGTAGGCTCCTCCCCCCACAGCCCCAGGTCGGGGGGGGCCTCGCTCCCATTGCACAGATGGGGATGGGGATGGAGACCCTGGACTGGAGATGCTCAAGGTCACACAGTTCCTGGAAGAGCCGGGGGGATGGCAGGCCGTCTAAGGGCCCAGGCCCCCTGGCCCCTTCCCGAGTGAGTGTGCGTGGCCAGCATTGTGCCTGGGATCCGGGGCTTTCACATCAAAGGGCTGAGCTTCCCTTCACGGCCTGCCTCGGGCTCCTCTGTGAAATGAAAGGGCTTGCACTAGAACCCCCAAGGGCCTCCAGCCACCCCTGATTTCCTTGCTGGAAAGACGGTGACTGGATTAAGACACGTTTTCTGGCCGACCTACCAGGCATCAACGGAAGGTCAGCAACCGTGGAGGAGGTGCCATGGCGCGCGGCCCTGGTGGGATGGCTACTTGGTTGTAGTGTCATCAGGACCCTCTGAATGGCACCTATTCTGAGGGCCCTTCAAGGAACTTTTTGGCAGTATATTTCTCAGCAACTTCATTTCAACTGTCTATTCCCTTATTTACGCCAGGAAATAAGAATCGAAGAGCATTTGCTTTTTCTTTGGGTAGATTCCTGGTAAGGAATCTTTCTGGGAAGGCATTGCTGTATTAGGGAAATTCAGACATTTTTGGCTACTGGGAAGAAAAATTGTTTCTGGTGGAATGTAGTTAATTAGATCAACAATGAAATCTAACCCGGCGCTGCTTTGGGAGAGTTAGGAGAGTGTTGTCCTCATTCTAGTCTGTCTTATTATTTCTGCGGTTTTCTTTCTTCCTCTTTGTCTTTTTTTCCTTTTCTTTTCTTTTTTTTTTTTTTTTTTTTTTTTTTTTGCAGCAAGTAACATTGGCTTTCATCATGAGCTGCTGAATACCAGGTGTAATTCACACAGGAATTCTCAAACACAACGCACAACATTTTCAATTTTTCTTTGGCCCTACCCTGCTTTATCACAGTTTATACTTGCCTGTGTTTGCATCTCTCTGGTTCCCTAGAGTTGGGAGAAGAAACGGGAGTTTCAGAGAAGTTGACATAGTTGTAACAGTAGCAGTAGTAACAGTTTATTGAGTATATTCTAGGTGCCCAGATCCTGGCCACACAGGACTTCATTTGATCCTCACAGCGACTTCAGAAGTAAATTTTATTTATGCCCACTTTACAGATGGGAAATCTGAAGCTCATGGCACTTTACTGCATAGTTTATATCATCAATCTAACTTCGTTTTAGCTAGATCTTTAGGAGGCTACTTAAAATAACTTATAGTGTGGTTTCCTAGGGAAACAAAATTGTACAAGCTTAAAAGCAATAATAGTGAAATATGGTAAGCAGAGTTGAATTTTTTTAAGGTAAAGATAAAAATATTCTTAAATATTGAAAACATAAATCTGTTTGTGCATGTGTGTTCACATGCCAACTCCACCCACTCCACTTCTGCCAAAGCTTTTGTCTTGGGTAACTTCCACAGGATTCTGAGTTTGCTTTCTCACTTATTAGCAAACACTAAGGGAACAGCTGCCAAAGATAGAGAGCTGCCTTTTATTAAACACTGAAGCTAAACTTTCAGAATTGTAGATGTTGAAGTCTCCTTGTCTGCTTGGGATTGTTTGAATGTTTGCATGTAGTCTTTAGTGTTCATTTTGGATGGTGATTGGTGGAATAGAGGAGGTTATGTTCATTTCCAGTGGTTCTCAACCTTCTGGCCCTTTAAATACAGTTCCTCATGTTGTGACCCAACCATAAAATTATTTTTGTTGCTACTTCATAACTGTCATGTTGCTACTGTTATGAATCGTAATGTAAATATCTGATATGCAGGATGGTCTTAGGCGACCCCTGTGAAAGGGTCGTTTGACTGCCAAAGGGGTCTCGACCCACAGGTTGAGAACCGCTGATTATACAATGCCAAAATAGGATAGTGTCCTGTTGAGCTATCTCCTTTTATCACTATGTTGTTAGACTAGAGGCCAAATGTTGTAGCCATCTAAGTAGGGACTCAGCCATAGATTCTTTTCTTTCTTCACTCCCTTCCCCCAACACGCAGAAGTACAGTCTTAAATGTCTGGTTGTTTTTGAAGCCTCACCTGCAATTTCCACTCAGTTTATTTTCTTATGGAAAATTAGCATCAAGAAACCACAGATACTCTTTTCTTTTATACTGGTGCCCGTGCAAATGGAAAGAGGTCTCTTCTTTTCTCCTACGACTTTCCTAGAGTAAGATGCTTGAGCTTTCCAATATATTTTAAACATCTGTGCTTTGTTCTCATACCTTTTCTAAAATTACTTTATTTTTATTGATTTCGGAAAGGGAGAGATAGAAACATCAATGATGAGAGAGAATCACTGATTGGCTGCCTTCTGCACGCCCCCCCCCCCCCCCCCCTGGGGATTGAGCCCACAACCTTGGGATGTGCCCCGGACCAGAAACAAAACTGGGACCCTTTCGTCCACCGGCCAACAGCTCTAGTTACTGAGCCAAACTGGCTAGGGGGAGCTTTCCTAAAAAAGTTTCCCCCTCAGAAAAACAATATAAGATGTCACTCTAGAGCAAGCATGTCCAACTCCCAGCCTATGGGCCGCATGCCTCAATTATTTGGGCCCTGTTAACCTTTTTGAGATTGACATGCCTGCTCCTAGAGCAGTGGGTCCGGAAAAACCCGGTTCAGAACCAACAGAGGCTGTTAGGTCCCTTTTTGGGGTCCGTCCACAAATATCTACATACTCGCACGGGTCAGAAAGAGTAAACTTCTCCTATTCAGTCGGGCGTGCATGACGAGTTTATGTTCTTCGAACACACAAAGAGACTTGATGGGTGAGGGACGCGATATGAGTTTTTTGGCACCACTACTTAAATACGATTTTGTTCGCTTTAATGGGAAATATGTGAAAGAAT
>NW_005871065.1:11535303-11702420 GCF_000147115.1 Myotis lucifugus | reverse complement strand
CCATGGCTCTAGAGCAACGATTTCAACTTTTTCATTTCATGACACACATAACCTAATTCCTAAAATTATGCAGTACACCAAAATGTATATTTTTGGCAGATCTAACAAAAAAAATAGGTATAATTTTGATTCATTCACACCGGACAGCTATCGTTGTGCTGGCTGTTGTCTTTTTTTATTTGACAGCCTAAGGGAAACAGAAAAGAAGTCAGTGCCCCTGACTAAAGAGGTATTCCATGTTTTAAAAATTCTTGTGGCACACCAGTGTGCCTCCTGCAGCACACCAGCTGAAAATCATTGCTCTGGAGCACTAACTAAACTGGGGACAATTTTGCCTCTGGGGGACATTTGGCAGTGCCTGGAGATTTTTGGTTCCCACAACTGGAGGTAGAATGCTATTGACATCCTGTAGGTAAAGGGTAAACAACCCACACTGCATAGAAAAGACCCCCATAACAAGGAATTACCTGGCTTAATTTTTCAACTTGTGCCACATTGAGAAGCCCTACTCAAGTTTGTCCTAAGAAAACTAAAGTTTGGCCTAGGATACCTGGATTTCTTTTTATATTTAACTTTTTTTCATGTTAGTGATCTTTGTTGAGCTCTCAGGGCAGCAGTTCTTAAACACATTGGCAGTGCTTGGTTTCATTGTGTGAAAATAATAAATGCAGCATTGGTATGACACAGCGTCTTATATCCTTGTGTGTAATGATGAAAATGAAGGCTGAAGATTGCTGGAGTGGATTTGCAGAGAAACAGAACAGACAAATTTAGATTTATCTTTATGGTTTAAAGTAAAGGGAATTCTTTTAAAAAATACATTTTGTATTGATTTCATAAAGGAAGGGAGATGGAGAGAGAGAGATAGAAAGAAACATCAGTGATGGGAGAGAATCATTGATCGGCTGCCTCCCTTATGCCCCACACTGGGGATCGAGCTCGCAACCCGGGTATGTGCCCTGTCTGGGAATTGAACCGTGACCTTCTGGTTCCTTGGTCGACACTCAACCACTGAGCCACTCTGGCTGAGCTAAAGGGAATTCTTTATTTGAGGGGCTCCTTTCCTCATCTCGACTTGTTCAGAGTTTTGACAATGATTTATTTTAAGATAAAGCATGATTGCCGAAACCGGTTTGGCTCAGTGGATAGAGCGTCGGCCTGCGGACTGAAAGGTCCCAGGTTCGATTCCGGTCAAGGGCATGTACCTGGGTTGCGGGCACATCCCCGGTGGGGGATGTGCAGGAGGCAGCTGATCGATGTTTCTCTCTCATCGATGTTTCTAGCTCTCTATCTCTCTCCCTTCCTCTCTGTGAAAAATCAATAAAATATATAAAAAAAAATAATAAAATAAAATGTTTAAAAAAAAAAAAAAAGATAAAGCATGATATTCCAAGCTGGTAGGAGCAGCTTGTGTCCATGCCTTCCTGACCTCTAGAATAGTAGTTAAATTCTTTCAACAGAAGTACCCACTAGAAAAGTTGAGAAGTTCTAGTATAGTGGCAAAGGAACACCTTGCCCTTTGACATCTTGTCCAATCTCCAAGCCCTAGGCCAATTATTAAAAATATTAAACTTGTTTTACAGTTTCCTGCTTTTAAGGTAAACTAGTAAACTATACTAATAAAAGGTAATAAGCTAATTAGGGCGGGAACATCCTTCCAAGACATCCATCTCCAGACATCATCTGGACAAAGCACGGGCTCATGGAAGCCATGGGCTAACGACAGCCATGGGCTCACGACAGCCATGGGCTCAGGCAACTGTGAGCTCCGGTGGCTGCGAGGCCCGGGGCTCAGGCCTCGCAGCCGGCAGTGGCAGCAGCAGCAGGGCGATGGGGGTGGCGCCTTCCCCTGATCAGCCCAGTCGCCTCCTGCAGAGGGAGGCCAGACAGTGGTTAGGCCCACTCCCTGTGCTATCAGTAGGACATCCCCTGAGGGCTCCTGAACTGTGAGAGGGGGCAGGCCGGGCTGAGGGACCCCCCCAGTGCACAGATTTTCGTGCCCCAGGCCTCTAGTGTGATAATCAGTGCAGCAATAAACATTGCAGACAGAGAAAAAAAAAATTCATTGGGATAGGCCCAATAGAGGATTTTACTGTAGTAAAATCAAGTAGCCTGATGAGCCTGTATCAGAAGCTCATGGAAGAAAGATAGGCAGGAGCTGTATCATATACTGATCTCAACGAAGTTTGGACCAGATCTTTAATTCAATCCTATAAAAGATTTACATGACTCCTTGAAGTTTACAATGTGCCATACTTGGTTTTGGCTTTTGGCACTTGGAGTGGGTGAGACCAGTCAGGAGACTTTTAAAATAGGCTGTGTGGGAGATGAGGACCAGAACCTGGGCAATGGGAAAGTTATACTGAGCTTGTTTTACTAGATGACATTTATTTAGTCCTCAGTAACTGGCAAGCACTAAATTAAGTTTCTTATTGCCTCTATTTATTTACTCGACAAAAACAGGAGGTGAGTACTATTACCTCCATTTTGCAGATAAATTGAGACTTGGAGAGGCTAAATAATTTGCCAAAGGATATACAGCTAGAAAATAATCTTAGGTTCACAGAGATTCACTTCATGAACTGAGAATCATCTCAGGTCTGTCTGATTCTATAGATAAGGTACTCTAAGAGGTATAACTAAAGTGTAGTCTTAAACTACAGTTTTGAATGATTGGAAGGGCTCAGGGTAGACGCTTGAAGAATAGTAGAGGTGGTAGACCACTTAGGAGGCTTTTTCAAGTGAGAGATGATACATTTTGAATTGGAGTTGATTGTAGAGAAGTTAGATGTGGAAGGATATGAGGCAATTTTTAGCGATGTATCAAAAATGACTCTTATTTCTGGTTTTGCTGATGGTGAAAGGGAGTCAGGGATGTTAAGTACTAGAGGGCAGATTAAGTGTTATCTTAGACTTTAATTAGAGGTGCCTTGTATGTTCAAGGGAACATGCTAAGGAGATAGTTAAATACATATGGGTCTGAAGCTCTTGATATTTCTGAATTAGAAATACAAATTTGTGAGTCATAAATGTGATATTGATTGAAACCAGCTGTGGACAGGATTGCTTAATGAAAGAATATTGTGTGAAAGGGAAAGATGAGTACCTACAACCAAGGATAACAAAGACTGAAAAAATCCTACATAATAAAAGCCTAATATGCTAAGTGTCCAGTCATCTAGTCGTCCGTTCAACCAATCAAAGCTTAATATGCTGATGATATGCTAAGCTCACTATGACATGCACTGACCACCAGGGGTCAGACAGTCGACCGGTTGACCAGTCGCTACGAGGTGCACTGATCACTAGGGGCAGACACTCCGACCAGTAGGTTAGCTTGCTGCTGGGGTCCGGCCAATCAGGACTGAGCGAGACAGGCTGGACATGCCCTGGAGCCTTCTTGCGGTCCCTCCCTGGCTGACCAACCTCCTGCGTCCCTCCCCAGCCCTGATTGTGCAGGTAGTGGGATCTCTCGGCCTGGTCTGCACCCTCTCGCAATCCGGAACACCTTGGGGGATGTGGGAGAGCCGGGATTGGCCTGATCCCGCTCAACACAGGAGCTGCCCCCTGGTGGTCAGTGCGCTCCCACAGGGGGAGCACTGCTCAGCCAGAAGCCTGGCTCATGGCTGGCTAGCCGAGCAGCGATGGTGGGAGCCTCTCCCACCTCCGCGGCAGTCAGACATCCCCTGAGGGCTCCCGGACCGTGAGAGGGCGCAGGCCAGGCTGAGGGACCTCCCCAACCCGAGTGCACAAATTTCATGCACTGGGTCTCTAGTTATTTAATAATAGTAGCAGTCAACTTTTATTAAATGCTTACTCTGTGTTAAGCACTGTACTGTTTGTTTTATCTTTTCTATTTCATTAAGTCATACAAAGAACCCTGTAGGGAGATATATTTGTCATCCATTTTTAGCACTTGGTAACTGCAGCTCAGAAAGATTAGTTGACTAGTCAGGTAAGTCACATTCCCAATAAATTGAGGAGCTGGAATTCTGATGATAAACACATCCTACCCTATATAATAAAAGCCTTATATGCAAATCGACCGGACAGCGGAATGACCATTGGAATGACCGGTAGCTATGCACACTGACCACCAGGGGCAGACGCTCAAAGCAGGAGCTGTCCCCAACCCACAGGCCCCAGGCCAGCCAAGGTGGGTGCCAGTGGGGGGCCCCCAATCACCCCGCCGGTCGCCCTGCAGCAGGAGGTGACCAGTGGCGGTGGTGGCAGGGGGTGGGGCTGGCCTGTGAGTGGGCTGGCATACTCCCTCCCTCCTCTCCTCCCCCCATCACCCTGCTGGTCACCCCACAGAGGGAGGTGACTGGTGGTGGGGCCGGTGAGCAGGCAGCACCAGGCTGGCCAAGGCGGGTGTCATTGGGGGCTTCCCCCCACCCCGCCCTGATCACCCCGCCAGTTGCCCCACAGATCGGCCAGGTCTAGGGACCCTATCCATGCATGAATTTCGTGCATCGGGCCTCTATTACTCTTAATAATGGTTCTGAATGTAGGTCAGTGGTGAACTTTGTGAGAGTTTGCTTGGTGGCTCCATGGGGAAGGAAGCAAATTGAAGAAGATGGGAGATAGCGAGTAAAGACAAGTCTTTCAAGAAATTGTGCTTCTAAGGAACTTGGCTAGGGTGTTATGTGGGACTAAGAGGAGGTTCTATGAAGTTTTTTTTTGTTTTGTTTTTTGTATGTTTGTTTTTATGATGTGTCACTGGAGCCTGTTTAATTATTTATAGGGATATAGTTGAGAACTAGTAGTTTATAGAAAAAGGCTTCTGAAAAGGGAAGAGAATAAGAGCAGTGTTTATCCATTTAGAAAATAGTTATTGAATTCCTACTGTGTCATAGGTACAGCTTGAGACAATATATTCAAAAATTTATTAAGATTTAATGATTTATGTAAATGGTACCTTCTTAAGGTATTAACCAAAAGCCTCTTTAACCCCAAAGTAACTGAATTGTCATGTAAATAGCATTAATTGTGTTTTGGATTCTTGATTTCTTATTCAATTCCCTGTTAAGGACTAGGATGAGATAGGCAGTAGAGGTGAGGGAGGGAGAGTAGATTGAGTAGAATGGTTGTGGAGAAGAAATGAAACTACATTAATGAAGGACAATGTTGTCAATCAAGAAGTATTTAGCACCTATTATTAAGGCACTGGTTTATAAGGCAGTGGAGATGGGGCTACAGTAATGAAGGAACTGTGTCTTTGAACACACGGATGTTATGTTCTAGTAGGTCAAGATAGATAGTTAACATGGTAACAAGTAAGTGACTTATACTGATAAGGGCTTTGAAGAAATAAAAGTAAGAACATGTGGGAAGAGTGATTGGGGGATCATGCTTTGGCCATGGGTAGTTGGGGAAGGCCACTCTGAGGCACTGTCATTTGAGCTGAGAGCTGAATGATAAGCAGACCATCATGCAGAGATTTGGTGAAAAAGAATATGAGCAAAAGAGTGCAAGTACAAAGGCCTTGAGGCCAAGGGACAAGTAAGTCTGGGATGTAGTAAATAAGAGAGCAAATAGAGAAAGGTTACAGATCAACCAGGCCTTGTCTTGTAGATGATAAGCAGTCTGGATTTTGTCTCCGTGTAATGAGAAATTATTGGAAGGTTTTAAGTAGGGAGTAATAAAATCAGTCTCATTTAGGAAGATGGCAGGTTGCTGGGTTGAGAAGGAAAGCTCCATAAAAGCAGTGATTTTTGTCTCTTTTGTTCATTATTATATCCCAGTACCCAAAACAATTTAGCTTGTGTAGTCATTAAATAGTGGATGAATGAATGAATGAATCCGAGAATACACTGTAGGAGGCAAGAGCAATCAAAGGCTATTCTAGGAATCCAAATATGGGATAGATGGGGGTTTAAACCAGATTTTTTTTAGTATACTGTACATGGTTTATTCTGTGGTTTTTGCATGGTGATACAAAATACTGTAGAGTGATGTTTGCTTGATGGCAGGAATTCTCTACTGACATTCCCTCACAGAACATAGATTTTGGCGGTTACTCATGAACAAGAGTACCTTTCTGGGAGTCTGAGAGTCCAGCAGAAAACTTACAGCACACCACTGAGGCAAAAAAAAGAAAAGAAAACCCACAGCAAGAATAGATGCATTGATGTTTTTGCTAATCTTGGGTACATTTATTTCTAGGTAATTTATTTCTGTTGTTAGTATAAATGGTTTTCTTTATGTTAAATATTTTTAATATTTCTTGCTAGTATATAAAAATGCAGTTGATTGATAATGATTCACCTTGTATCTAGCAACTTAATTTTGTTCTATAATATTGCCACAAATTTTTTTGAATTTTTTCATTAATCAGATATCAGTTACATATTTTGCTGCTTCTTTTCTAATCTTTGTTCTCTCCCATGCCCTCACCCTTCTTTAGCTTTCTATGCCCTCACCCTTCTTTAGCTTTCTATAATGGCTAGGACTCTCTGCACATTATCAATAGTGGTTGTGATGGAGGACAACTGACTGTGTCCTTCCTGCAAGGTCCTTCCACATCTGGCTTCCATTACTGGCTGACCTCAGACCTCATCTTTAGCTCCTTTCTTAGCTCACTTGCTCTAGCCGTGCTTGCCTCCTTGCTGTATTCTGAATGTACCAGGCACACGCTCACCTCAGGCTGTTGCATTTTTTATTCCATGCGCTGGAGTGTGTGCTAGGCTCACTTCCTTTAGATTTTCACTCTAATACCACCGTTTCAGTGTTGCCTTTCTTAGCTACCTTGTCTTTTAAAAACTAACAACATCATTGCAGCATATTTTACGTATCATATAATTTGCTCATTTCAAATGTCCAATTCAGTAGTTTTTGGTGAATAGGCCAAATTGTGCAACCATTGTCATTAATCAGTTTTAGAAAAATTTCATCACTCTAAAAATATCCCTGTGCCCATTTACTGTTACCTGTTCTACCCTCTGCCCCAGGCAGCCACTAATCTATCTCCATAGATATGCCTGTTCTAGACATTTCACATAAATGGAATCATCCAGTATTTAGTCTCTTTTGTCTTATTTTTCATTTAGTATAATGTTTTAGGGTTTATCCATGCTATGGTATGAATCAGTACCTCATTTCTTTTTATGGCTGAATAATGTTCTATGGTATGGATGTACCATATTTTGCTCATCCATTCATCAGTTGATGGACATTTGGTAGTTTCCATTTTGGGGCCATAATGAATAATCCTAGCCACCCTATCTTAAAGAACAATCCTTTTCTACTCTCCTACACACACGTCCTGTTTTTCCCTATTTTATTTTCTCTAGCATGCCACATGCCTCATTTATTTATTTTGTATATTGTTTATCTCCTTCAATAGAATGTAAGCTCCACAACGACAGACGTTTGTCTCACATGGATCAACATCATGCATGTCTGGTATATAGTAAGAATCAGTAAACATTTGCTAAACCAACAAAGGAAAAAGTGAGTGGATGAATTGGATGTTTACTATACACTGTATTAAAAATATTTTATGATTTATGTGGCTTGGAGTTTCAGGAATATTACTATTTTTAACCTCTTCGATGGCAATTTAGGAAATATCAGGGTACTTTCCAGAGATTGCTGATAGCTGTGGGTTTTCACCCTGTGACTTTGCTCTTACACTGTTAGTGTTATAAACACTGACTCTGTAGTAATGGTCTAGGCATGGCATCACATTCAGTATAAACACATTGATCTACTCTGGAAAGGGAGCTGGTCAGAAAGCACAGTATCCACTTGTTTCTTTGAGGCTTACTTTGTATTTCTCTATATTTGGAGTCTTTGTCTTTCTTTGACAACAAGGTAAGTTTGAATATTGGATTGGAAAGTACTTGAAGACAAAATATTGTAATTTCTCTTACAATAATAGTTTCATTTTGTAATGGAATGTCTTGAAATAAAAAAAAATATTGATTTACCTACTTTAAATTTATGTGATTTTTATCTGAAAGGTTTTTCTCTTTTGTGCTTTCCTAGGTAGTGATTTTTTTTCTTACTCTAAAAAATGTTTAACTTATCTCCTTTTGATGCAGATAAATACAGAAGAACATGTGGATGCAACCGATCAGGAGGTTATCTTATGGGATCGTAAAATTCCTGAGGACATCCTGAAGGAAATAGCCACCCCCAAGGAGGTACCAGCAGAAAGTGTTACTGTCTGGATCGACCCACTTGATGCTACACAGGAGTATACGGGTAATTTTAAAATTAAAATTGATCTCAAACTTTAGATTGTTGTTATATATCAGAAAATCAGAATGTGAGCAGGTATTATGTACATGGTAGTAGATATTTTTCCAATCTCAGACAGCTTTTCCATTAGATTTTAAGACATAGAGCTGGATTAATGCAGTGTCATATAACCCATTTGCACTGGATCTGTTATTCTCAATGCCCCCCCCCCCAACCAATTTATGTCATACTCTTTTTTATATAAATGTATATATTATTATTTTTTAAAAATTAATTTCAGAGAGGGAGAGAGAGAGAAACATCAGTGATAAGAGAGAATCATTGATTGGCTGCCTCTTGCACACCCCCTATTGGCGATTGATCCTGCAACCCAGACATGTGCCCTGACTGGGAATTGAACTGTGACCTCCTAAATCAAAGGTTGATGCTGAACCATTGAGCCACACTGGCTTATTGGTGATGTGGCTCATTGTGTCACTGATTCTTCAGTGAAGGGGAGTTTTATCAGTTACAACAAATGGTTCCTATTTGGCACTTACTTATTGAGGTGCTTGCTTATATATTGAGTTATGTGTTATTTAGATATTTATTTATATAGTCAGAATACAATATTTACCTGTGATAGTGGGAATTTTGATTTTATTGCATATTCCTCTACTGTTAAAATTCAAAATAGTAAACCCTAGTCACCCAGAGAGCAAATAATTAGCAAAATAGAATTACCACCCTACCCCTATTTTCATTCTTTTTACCTAGTGTTAGTTCAGATTTCATTTCTATGGATCCTTTCCTATGCCTTGCTTCTTACAGAGGTATCTAATGCTTGCCTTTTCTCTGTTCTCTTGGTACATATTTTAAAGTCGGTTGCTTATACATTTGTCTTCCTTCTAGGTGGTAAGTTCTCTGAATGTGGGGGCTTCTGCTTTGTCACCTTGATATTCCAGAGCTTAAGCACTGAACTTGACCCTTAATAGACACTCAATAAGTAACTATTTCGAGAACAGGGAGAATACACTATATTGTATATCTAATAATAACTGAAATTATAAAACAATATTGTGCATAAAATGTTTTTCTGAAACTGAGAGTGGCCTGCTCATAGAATAGTGATAATATGTAGTGAGCTCATCCCTGTGCAGAGACGGTTGTTTTTTAAATTTAACACTAAAATTAAAAATAATTTTAATATTTAAAGATGAGTACTTAATTAGTGTCTATACTTTACAGATGAGGAAACTGAATTTAAATAATATGCTCAAAGAAATACAGCTAATAAAATGGTAATCAGGGAATAATCCAGGTAATTTGCTTATAAAACCAAAACTCAACTACTTCCTTAAACTGGCTCTTACTTCTAGACTCTTTGAGGGGATTGTTGACTGTGAAAGACATTTTATAAAATGTACATACGTTTTTAATGAAGTAAACTATAACATTCTATCCTGAATTTATATGTTACTTTAACAATTGTGTTTGTTTGTTTGTTTATTTCTTACAGAGGATCTTCGAAAGTATGTCACTACTATGGTTTGTGTGGCTGTATATGGTAAACCTGTCCTAGGAGTAATACATAAGCCTTTTTCTGAATATACAGGTAAGAAATATGTTAGAGCAAGAGTTAATGTTATTATATCATTTGTCTATAGCAGTGGTTCTCAACCTTCCTAATGCTTTAATACAGTTCCTCATGTTGTGTTGACCCCCAACCATAAATTTAATACAGTTCCTCATGTTGTGGTGACCCCCAACCATAAAATTATTTTCGTTGCTACTTCATAACTGTAATTTTGCTACTATTATGAATCGTAATGTAAATATCTGATATGCAGGATGTATTTTCATTGTTACAAATTGAACATAATTAAAGCATAGTGATTAATCACAAAAATAATATGTAATTATATATGTGTTTTCCGATGGTTTTAGGCGTCCCCTGTGAAAGGGTCATTCGACTCCCAAACGGTTCGAGACCCACAGGTTGAGAACCGCTGGTCTATAGTATTTACCATCCTGTCAGAATCTCAACTGTAGCTCAGTAATTATTAGAGTCAATCCCCTCCCCTACTGTACCCCTTCACTGGCTACAGTAAGGATTTTATTGTTGGTCCTCAGAATACATGACAAAGCAGGGCTGTCTAAACTTTCTTTAGAGTATAGACAATGTGTAATGAAGATGAGAGATTCTTAGTGTATTGAGGAATACAGCTATATGGATGCCCCAGTAGCTGAGGTCCAGGGCTCTTACACGTTGGATTCTGTGTGGATTCTGAGATCCACCCTGAAGTGGTCTTAACAAAATCTGTTGTCATATCAGGAAATGAACTTGATCCTGTGGTGGTTAAGGGCATATTATGGTGCTTAAGGGCATTGCCAACCTCAACACATAAAAAATGGATGATGTCACTGAAAATCTCAATAGCAGTACTAATACACTTAATATAGTATGTGAGTGAGGGATACAGTTACTATTAGTATTCCCACTTAGAGATGAGAAAAATGAGACTGAGAAAATTGATACATTCCTCAAGCTCATCCAGCTAAATTAGAGGAGGAATCAACCCAGGAATTTTGTGCAAATCAGTATAGCACATCACTTTTATAATTATAATTCCATGAATACTAACATTTGTATAGTATTTAGTAGTTTGTAGTATACTTAAAGCTATCTCAGTTCAACTTTTTGATAACTATGTGATAAGGAAAAACGTTATTGTCATTTATAGATGGAAAAGGGGCTTACCAGCTCTTACAATGAAAACCATACATTTATCAATGTTACTGTAAGAGCTAACTACTCTTTTTGAATATCTCACATTTGTTTAGTATTTTCAGTTTATAAAATGTATTGACATAAAATCACTTCAGCCTTAAAATAACTCTGGAAAGAATGTAAAATAGGAATTATAGTGACAGTAATGTTTTTAATAAAAAAGAAAATAGGTGTATTAAAGTTCAGGACAGGGCTTAAGTCTTTGAAGCCCTCATTCTTTTGACAATGTCCCTTATTGCCTCTTCTATAGCAGGATTTCCTTTAGCTGCATATAAAGTAAATCTGATTACAGTGGTTAAACAAATACAAGCTTTATTTTCTCACCTAATGAGACGGCCAAAGAGTAGGGATTGTTTAGTGGCTTTATAATGCTGTTAAGCTGACTTTTCTGTTTTTGCTTTTTTCTTAGAAGATGGCTTTTTATTTTATACTCGAAGTTTAGTGCTTCCAGTTTCCATGGGTCTATGCTAGGCAGGAAAAAAGAGGAAAGAAGATACACAAAAGATCTATTCTAGCCATTTTTTGTATTAACTTGGCCCTCTCCTTCATCTCATTGGCCCAGTGTCACATGGCACCCTTAGCTACAAGCTGAGCCTGCTACTTCAAAGAGAATTAGAACTGTAATAAAGGGGATGCAGAGGAAATTGATGTCAGATAAGCAAATAGATTCACATTCTTTGGGCCCTAGATTCCACATCTGTTCATTTTAGGGGGAAAAATTGGGATAGGAAACTGCCCATTGAAAAAAAAAATCATTTTATAAAAATATGTATTTCTTAGGCTTATCTAATGCCTTAGAATAAAAAAGCCAAAAATCTCTAACTTATAGGAATAAGTTGTGTTCCAAAACACTCTTTGTAAGTTACTAATGAAATGCCCTGTTCTTCTGTGATACAGCGTTCTTGCCCAGCATTCTGGAACATAAGGTGCTTGCTAGTCAGCAGATACCCAGAATAATCCGTAGTCCATAATTAGGTGTAGGTTGACCTACTATTCCTGGATCAAAGGTTTGTTTGGTGTGCCTTATTCTTGGACTGTTATTTTCAGATCCAGACTGTATATTGATGTTTGCAGAATACCAACTGTCAAATAGTGTGTTTACCAGAATTTAGCAACACGACTATAATAAATGGGAGGTAGATATTATTGGCGGCAGTTTTTTCAAAGCTGACGAAAATTCTTACCGGATTTAATTAGAATTAATTCATTGAATTTGAAATTCTTAGAAGCAAGAGATACTTGAGTAGTATTTTAATAAAGTAATGTATAAATGTATAAGTGTAGTATATCCATGCGGTGAAAATTGTAGCTATTAAAAATAAGTTGTAGCCCTGGCCAGTGTGGCTCAGTTCAATTCCTGATCAGAGCACATGTTATTTTTGTTGGACTTTTTAAAAGCATATCTTACAGAGAGAATAAACACATTCTGTAAGCTGTTATTTTACCTTTTCACCATTACCTCATCATCATCAATCATTAGTATTTAAGTACCTACTGTGTTTTTTAAGGTGATTGAAATAATTTTGTTCATAGAAGTGTTATGACAATGTATTGAATTTATGTAACATGAAATATATTTTTAAAAATACTAAATTAGTAATTTTTATCTAAAATTATTCTGGTATGCCCTAGCTGGTTTGGCTCAGCGGATAGAATGTTGGCCTGTGAACCGAAAGGTTCCAGGTTCGATTCCAGTCAAGGGCACATACCTCGGTTGCAGGCTCCTTCCCGGCGGGGGCCCTGGTCAGGGCATGTGCAGGAGGCAACCAATCGATGTGTTTCTCCCACATCAATATTTCTGTCTGTCTTTCCCTCTCTCTTCCACTCTCTAAAATAAGTGGAAAAATATCCTCAGGTGAGGATTAAAGAATAAATAAATAAAATAATTCTGGTACTATCTACTGAGATAATGCTATCTTAATTCTCTTACACAATACTGACCTCTAGAGATACAGCATTGTAAATTCACTTCTTAGTAAAATCATATTTTTGGATCATTTTTTAAAAAAAATTTAGAGGATTTTTATTTTTTTCTTCTCTATCTTTTTAAATGTTTTCTTTTAAAAAAATTTTATTAAGAATAATTTCAAATATAAAATTGTAACAAATTTTTATATACAGTAGTCTCCTCTTATTGCAGTTTTATTTTCTGTGGTTCAGTTACCTGAGATCAACCATGGTCTAAAAATATTAAATGGAGAGTTCTAGAAATAAACAATTCATACATTTTAAATTGCTCTCCCTTCTGGGTAGTGTGATGAACTCTCATGTTGTCCTGCTCTGTGCCATCCAGGATGTGAGTCATATTCAACTTTTCACATAATAATTTTATGATCTATTAAAAATGAAAATGGGATTTTCTAACTTTTTAACTACATATAATAGCTAGAATTTTTCTATAAGGGAAATTTCTCCATCAACTGAAGTTATTAATTTGTCTTGAAATATTGTTCTTACAAGATAAGCGTATAACTCTTTTCCTATACCAGTTTTCAATTAAGGAGTTAGGGTGAAAACTCCCTGCAGTGAGAACAAATGTTATTTTCAGGTGGGAAAAGAGCAGGCTTTTTCCTTTTTTTATATATACTTAGGATCTCATGGATTTTTATATATTCAGTGTGGTTCAAACTAGAATTATTGTTTCTTAGGTTAAATTTGTTTTTTTACACCTTCATATTATATGGTCCCTTTCTTTAGGAATTATCTGTTGGTTCTCTCCTGTGAGCAACAACTAAGTCAGCTTATATTAGCCTTCTTCTTGACCACCCACCATTCATATCTTTTTTTTGTTGTTTATCTTTCTACACTATTATTTAACTCTTCAGATTTAAATGGTATCTTTTGAGCCTCCCCAAGCAACTCTGAGATAACATTTACATATCTTTATTCTTCCATCTTTTTCTTATCATTGGTTTCCTCTTAAATTCATTAAATTTATTGATTGCACCCATCTTATACCCTTTTTTCTTGGATAATGTAGACATTGTTGAACTGCTGTGGTATTTGTGTGGCACATGTTGATTCTTGTTGGCAAAAAGGCTGATAATTGATTTTCTTTCCCTTTGAAGGGGCTTGGTCTTTTTTGCCTGGAATGCCAAAGAGCTTTATCTTTGTAGTCTAATAATAGAGCAGTGCTCTACCTCTGATTCAGATTTGGCATTCTGGTCAGATGTCTACATAGTATGTCTCTCAATGTGGACAATTAGGTCTTTTATTTCAGGAACATTGAATCATAATTTTAAAGATTAGTTCTCTTTCATTATTTTGTTTTTCTTTCTCAGGGACTCCTAATGTATATTTGTTTTCTTTCACTGACTTCTGTATCTGTCACTTTCTCGTTCCTTTTATTTGTTTAATTTTTTTGCTTGTCTCGTTGCTTGCTATGCTTTTGGACAAGTCAATTGTCCTTTGTGTATTCTGATTTAGTGTGGAGTCTTCAGTGATTTTGTCTTTTATTTTTCTTGTGTTATGAGTTCCCATTTTATGTCTTTCTATTGTTTGTTCATCTTTTCTTGAGTTTTTGTTTGTTTCATAGCAAACAAAAACATTTTTAAAATGTTTTTATTGATTTTTTAGAGAGAGAAGAAGGGAGAAGAATAGAGAGATAGAAACATTGTTGAGAGAGAAACATCAATTGGCTGCCTCCTGCATGCTCCCTACTGGGGATCCAGCCCCCAATCCCGGCATGTGCCCTGACTGGGGATCAAACCAGTGACCTCTTGGTTCATGGGTTGATGCTCAACCATTGAGCCACGCCAGCCGGGCTCTTTTTTAATGTTGTTGCTTATTTATTTTTAATAATGTTGGAATGCTGTATTATAGTTTTTCTCTGCTTTGTATAAATTTTCAAGTAGCCTGAAATGTTTTAATCTTTATTCTCTGTTTTCTAATATTTTTCAATGGACATTGTGGTTTTACATTTTTTTCATATTTGGCCAGCTACTGTGGAATCATTTGGAGGCTGGCAATTCTCAGTTCAGGAGCTCTTTTCTGTTAGCATGAGGAAGGCATTATCTTTATTGTCAGGCATCTCTTCTGTTTTCTTCTTTCTTGTTCGATCCCATCTTGTTTCAACCCCTTCCTTCTCTTTAGTTTTATTTGCTGTCTTCCAAAGTATCTCTCTTTTCGAGAGAAACCCTAAAATATGTTGTACAGCATCACTTTTGGTTTCATATCTTCTCTAAGCCTCTTCTTCTCATTGCTCTATTACCAAGTTTCAGGACTTTTTCCTTCTGGGAATAAATCCTGGCTGACTTTCTGTCACCACTGAAGTCCTCTGACCTCTTGGCACTTCGTGAAGCTCCTGCATGTTCCCCACACGGGTCAGTTGCAGCTCTGATTCAGCTATCTCCGGTATTTATTCCCCTTATTATGAATTTGGGTTGATAGCTATCCTCTCTCTGCTACTTATAGGCATTGATTAAGGGAGTTTGTATTTACTCTCCTTGTTGCTATGTGGGTTTTTAGAAAGAAGTGTGAGAAGAGTCCAGGAGACTGTCATCATCCTTGGGGAACTCAGAAACCCAGACTCTCTTAATTTTTTTGATTTTTCTTTTTCTGCAGCCAGGAATATGTAGTAATGCAGCTGCTTTCATTGCTAGCCATGGTTGACTATATTTTATACCATAGTGAGTGACCAATAGAACAACAATCTAATTGGGATAATTCTGAGTAAGTTTTGTTTTCTTGTATAGTTTGGTAGACAGTGAAGAAGACTTCTAAACCAAGAAAAACATTTCAAGCCATCTCTGGAGTCTCCCCTTCTTAAAAACTTCTGTTCTTTTTTGAAATCTAGTACCTTTTTTATACTGTTTGACAAAGCAGATACGTAAACCTAACTCACCTCTTTAATAATTTTAAAATTTAAATTATCCAGGGTAATTAGTTGTGCTTATGTCATAGGTTGTCAGGAGTTGAGTTCTCCAGGAATGAGACTTTGGAGAGAGGTTGGCATGCAGAATGTTCACGAGGGGCGGCTTGGGCTTACATTTGCGAAGGGAGGAAGGGAGCTGGCTTAGATGCAAGGAGCAGTTGAGTTGCAGTGCGATCCAGTGAAGAAGTCTCAGCTGCCACCCCACAGGGAGCTCTGGAGCTTAGGAGTTCTTAAACCAAGTGTGTGTTGTTATCTCTGGCTGGGCAGGATTATATGGCCTTTTTTTAGCTTTGTCTTAATACATGCCTATTTTAATGTAAAAAAATAATAAACATAGTACTCTGTCCTCAGGAAAAAAAAATAAAGCTTCTGTTTTAGAAAAAAATATAAGTAACTGTGGAAGAGAATTTTTTTCAGTCTCTCTCGGTACTTTGAATTGAGGATTTTAAAACTCCAGTGCTGTTAATGGATATTATATTTGCTTTTCAGCTTGGGCAATGGTAGATGGTGGGTCGAATGTGAAAGCCCGCTCTTCCTACAATGAGAAGACCCCAAGGATTGTTGTATCTCGCTCCCATTCAGGAATGGTCAAACAGGTTGCTCTTCAGACTTTTGGAAACCAGACTACAATTATCCCGGCTGGTGGTGCTGGTATGTTTCTGCTCCCCTTTGATGCCTGTAAAGTGTTCCCAGCATGGTCCAGGCTATGTCAGGAGAAAGATTTGGTTGCCACATGCTTGGGAAGAAAATGAGAGTAGACAGTGTACTTTCAAGACAGGCCTGGTCTCCTGCTTGATTATTTCTAGGGTGGGATTTCAGTCGTACATGCTTCGTTGATAGAGACATATCTCCCAATAGGAACACAATTTCACAATAGTGATTTCTGTTCCTCAAGTAACAAAAGCATCTTCCTGTCAGTGATGTACTGTAATGGTTGTTTTATGTATGATCTGATTTCAAAGTAGTTCTCCTATTAGTTTAACTCAGGGAGAGGAGAAGAAAAGATCCAAGTACATTATGATGCTTCATGTGGAAGAAGGATGCCAGAAATTATAAGTGTTGTTACAATGGCTAATCTCTGGATCATTTTTTAACAACCCTGAACTCTTTAGCTTGCATGTCTGGGATGAGCCAGAGTCTAGGGCCCACCCAGCTAGCTTAATGCATATTCTACATTATTGCCCTTATTATAGGTGAGGGGTCAACTGGCTTTTTCTGGAAGGTAGTACATATTTTAGGCCCTGTGAGCTGCATATGGTCTATATTGCATGCTGGTTTTTGTTTTGTTTTTTAAACTACCCTTTCAAAATATAAAAATTACTTATAGCTTGAGGTCTATATAAAAATAGGCCATTGCCTGGATTTGGCTCATAGGCCATTTGCCCACCCTTGTTTTAAATACTGTTTAGTATAATGAAAGTCTTTTAATTCAAATAAATACCAAATAATTGTCAGAAACATTTGTATTTGAAAACCTTTTCAACACAGTACTAAAGGGGAAATAATGCTTATTAACTTTTAAGCCTGTAGTTTTAGTTTGTTAGTTATATATTTCTGCTTTTCTTGATATGACTTTATTCTTTTCTTATAGGCTCTCTGTTAGGTCAGTTAAGAAAGGTAACAGCCAAATACTCAGTAGGAATGGGATAAACCAGGTTCTAGACCCAGTTTCTTCTACAGTTGTCTTATTATTTTATTTTTAGACTCTGCCTCATTACAAAGAGGACATAAGATAGTGTGTTATTTTGTATTCTCCTCTTTCAAATTTAGCCTTTCTAGGTATTCAGGTGAAACCTATGGGTGTTTAGTTTGAGTATAATATTCCATAGAAAATGATATGTACTGAATGTATTATTTCATAGAAATCAACCACAAAGTAGGTGAACATTTAAAAATTTTAGACATATATTTGGTTATACTTGAGAATAACTTAGGTTACTTTGCAGTATATTTTTTGTTCATTTGGGTTTAATGTCTGTACTGTTACTTTGTTAAAAAAAAACAAAAAAATAACCCAAACACCTATTTTGAAATAATTTTAGACTTGGCAGTTGCAAAGGTAGTACAGAGAGCTCCTGCACACCCTGTGCTGTTGTTTTTCACAGTGCGCTCAAAAAAGTAAGCTACTTTTCTTAAATCTTTCCAACAGTAACCTAAATTCTGTTTATCTTTTAGGTTATAAAGTTTTAGCGCTTTTGGATGTGCCTGATAAGAATCAAGAAAAAGCTGATGTATACATTCATGTGACATACATCAAAAAGTGGGATATATGTGCTGGCAATGCCATCTTAAAAGCCTCGGGGGACATATGACTACCCTGAGTGGTGAAGAAATCAGTTACACTGGTTCCGACGGCATTGACGGGGGGCTCCTGGCTAGCATCCGAATGAACCACCAAGCTCTGGTCAAAAAACTCCCAGATCTAGAGAAGACGGGACATAAATAAGCAAAGTTGATTATAGCTGACAGCTCTTCCATTTGGAGGCTTCAAATGATCGGTGGAGACTATGCATGGTTAAGGCCATCCCGAACTTTTTAAAGTATTTATGAAGCATCAGAGACTTATTTTCCCTGTAATAGGATACAAGATCAGGGGAGATGGGTTGCTTCATGTCTCAAGTATTGTCTTTATTTTTGAGACTATTTTCGTACAGTTGTCATACACAAGGCGTGCAGGTGTGTGTGTGTGTGTGTGTGTGTGTGCGTGCGTGAATTAAAATCTATATCTGAGTCTTCATTGTTATGAGTCACCATTTTCACACAACATCATGAATCTTCACTGTTAGTACTTTCATGTAAAATTGGGCTGAAGAAAGGATTGATTTCCTATAGATGTTTAATATTACCTTTTACTTATATCTCATTAAAAACAAAGTATGTTGGGGTTTTTACCCTTAATTCAGATGGAAAGCACAAGAAGCCACGTGTTCATTAATATGCAACAAATGTTCTATTTATCTGTTCCGGAATATTTCTTATGGGTTAAATAGAATAAGCTTAAATTGTTTTTTTCTTTGAAATTTTAATAACAGGTTCACCAGCAGGTAGAGAATATAGATACGTGGTGGTTGCTTGTAACTTTGTGTGTGTGCTTTGTTTCTACAAAGAAAAATGTGTTTGTACCCAGGGGTTCAGCTTTCCTGGCGTCTTGCTGTTGATTCTCATTTGCCCTGTAGACAGTGCATGATTTCATTCATTCCCTCTTGACTACCATTTTAGTCTTTTACGTGTAAGGTTGGGATTAAGATTTCAGGGATAGCATTAGCATTTTAGTATATTTTTTCATTAGGGACAAAATATGCTATAAGGCACTACAAAAATGTAAACAGTTCTATTAATTGAAAGTTATTTGACACTGTATGAATTGAGCTAGCTTTCATTATTTTCAAAAGCTTTGTTTAAGTACTTTCAAAAAAATTTGACAGGTTTGTATATAGGGATTCTTTCATTGAGAATGAGTTATGGTTGCTCTTACCATTAATAAATGGATCTAACCTTACCAAACTCAAAGTAGTAAATTTTGAGATATTTTGTGGTCTTCCTTCAGATTAAAATAATGAAGGTTGACGTTAATATTTGAAGCATTATTTTTCTATTCAGCATGTGAAATCTGGTTGGAAGAGAGGTTGTGGCATATTCACTGTATCACTAATTGGAACCTTGCTTTGTGAAATATCATTGGGATGTCTGATTTCTCTCATTGTGATGTGTGAAAACTTCATATATGCAAACAATACCATTATTTCATGTGACTTTGCTGTCCTTGTGTTCCATAACACACTGATCAAGAGAGGGATTTCTCATGATTTCTTCCCTCCCTCCTTCTCTCCCCCCTCCCTCCCTCCCTCCTCCTTCCCTCCCTTCTTCTTTCTTTCTTCCTCTTTTATAACATTAAAGCAACCTTCCATTTATTTCCTATCTTGGAGATAAAATTGACCAGAGTGGACATCCTCAATTGTGGAATGTGCATACAACTTTAGGTTTGGTTATTACATTGTCCAAAGCTCTAATTCCTCGTTAAGAAATTGAATTTAGTATGTTGCACATGTTTCAACCCAATCTCTAGCAACTGGTCACGAATCTGGGCCTCAGTAGATAGGTTTTTGTTCAGTGTAATTTATTCAAGAATTTTTGTGTTGGAACACTTGATATTTAAACAGGACTTAGGAATGCTGAACAAAATATTGAAGATCTCATATTTTTACTTAGTAGCTGTGAGATGAATCCTTTTTTCTCAGGAGAGATGGCAAAGGCATATGCTATTTCCAGAGTATCATGGTATAAAAGCATCTGTGTCATTGTAATTTGTCATACTTAGGGAAATAAGACTAGCATAGTAGAAATGGAATTGGAGTTTGTTTTTCCGCAATATTATGTGGAAACTTTCTGATTTAATGGAAATAGTTAATATTAGCAAGCATGATTTCTTGGTTTTATTTTTAATTACATTAATCTGCGTGTAGATAATGACTATGAAGGACTTGTGTGCAAAAATTAAGATACTGACTGTCAATTAAATGTATTATTTTTATAATTTGTTGGGTAGTCTAGTTACTAATGATTTTTAAGTGCTTTTATTGAAAGTTTAATTTTGTTGTGTCTAAAAGTCAGTATACATTACAGAACTAATACTGATAAAGAACAGTATTGATATTTATGTGAGACAATAGTATGCCAGAACATACCAAACACCTTCATGAGTGAGTCATGTAATATCTCCCAGGATTATATAAATTATTTCTAAAATGTAGCAAAAACTAGAGTTTACTTTTAGTGACACTCACCTCCCCATCTCCTGGTCTTCCCTATCCCTCATTGCTCTTATTTAGAAGATAATTTTCCCTTAAAATTGAGTTTCACACATCACAGTCAGTAAGAAGCAGTGGCATTAATAACCTCAGTAGCCATCTCCCCTTCCTCTGCCTCTTCATTCCTACCTCATCCCCTATCTCCCCAGCCCCTTAATGTTCTCCTTTTGTTTCTGCTCTTCTTTCTTAATCAATATACTCTTCCCAAACCTTATCAAGGAATTCTTTCATAGACCTATTTCTCTCAAGATTAACTGCTGAAATCTTACAGTAGAACTGAGACTCCAGTAAAGATTCCAGTGAGAGATCAATCCTGGTGAAATCCTAGCTGACCATTACTTTTCAGACTCCTGATAAAGCAAAGGAAAATCACCTTAAAATCACAGAGCTTTGTGCTGTCAAATCTAATCCATGCTTCAGTTTTCACAAAGCAAACCTTCCAACCCATCCTTCAAAGAATGAATATGCAGGAAATAAAAGAGTTTGGGTATATACTAGTAAGCCTGTTTGAGAAAACTTGCTTTTTTCTATTAGTTTTCATACTTGAATCCTTATTTCAGTTGAGATTACAAGGGCCTACAAGATAGGTCATCTCTGTCCTTGGTATTCAATTGTCCCTCTCCCCCAAATTTTAGTTTTTATTAATATTAAAATGAATTGCTTAAAGCTGTATAGTGAAATGAAATAAGCATTTTGAGTTATGTGTTTAAGTAACAATTGTGCAAACTTCCAGTTTGCTGGGTGCTCCCTTTCAAGATTGTGTAAACTGGGGCAGAGGAAGTGGGGGAGGGGCCGTGGTAGGAAACTGTTGGTGAGAGGAAGGATACTCAGGGAAGGGTAGCAGGGGGAGGATGCGAAGCAAACATCTGCTCTGACCCCTGTGGTCAGGAACTCTGCCCTTGCCTCAGATGTTTAGTTCAAATATTGGGTTTCACTCAGGCTTTCAAGGTGACACCATCCCTGGTGGCCCAAGCACAAAAGAAAGCAGGAGTGCCAACCTATTCCTCAGAAAAGAAAATACCCAGCTTGCCTCTCCTTGATAACACCTTGAAATGGCCTTATGGATAACATTCTAGCAAGTTAAACACAGGAAACTGTTTGGATTATCCTAATTTAAGCTCCTTACCTTGGTTATGTGCTGTTTGCCCCTGGATTGAAACTGATTTTTCATTTTAGATCTTGGTTGAATTTCAGACATATTTAATTATTTTTAGTGTGTGCCTATAAAAAGTCTGTCTTGTAACTGTTTCACGAAATAAACCTAATCTATGGTTTCATTTTAACCTAAAAAAAGTTGTGCCTTAACAATAGGGCATTGTATGTTAATAAGGGAAAACAATCTTTTTAACAGATGGGGGAAATAGGAACCTTTTGCCATTAAAATTTAAGTTATTTTCATGTTTTTAATATTAGAGTTGGGGAATACTCATTAAAATTACTTTTGCTTAATCTAGCATTTACAACTAAAGTACATTTTTATAACTGGCGTCTATCTTGATGTATATAGATTTGAAATGATACTTTATCCTTTGGTTTTTAGTTTCAGTTAATGTAAGGCCAGGATAGATTCCATTCTTTTAAATTTTTACTGTTAACTCATTTTAGTGTGCTATTGTATCTGTTCTAGTCCTGAGTCACTTTGGTTAAAAAAAAATATTTATTCTTTGTGCCACATCAGTAATTTATTAATATTAAAAAATATGTTGTGTTACATACCAGAACAGTTCCTAGGTAGAGGAGTGTTCTGGTTACCAGTTACTATGAGGGCAAGAAGAATTAAACTTTCTACTTCAAAAGGAGGTTTTGGTTTTATGAGATGCTGGTTTTGTAAGTTGTTGATTATTTCCTTAAAGCCTGGCAGCTGTTTGCGTTGCAATTTTCCATTGGTAAATGCTTACAGGAAAGCTTTTTCTTTTGCTTAATAATTTTTAAAGTTTGATGGTGAATTAGTTCTGTGAGAAAATGAGACAGTTTTCCTTTGAGATAATATAAGCCAAACTTTCAGAAGGATGATGAATAATTAAAACATCTTGTTATATATTGTGTTTGTAAGGGTTCCAAAAGTGTGATAATAAGGTAATTTGTGTAATTGCAGAAGCTGATGTTTGATTATTATAATGTTCCGTTAAAATTCTCTTTGAGGTATATGTTACACGCATAGTAAATTATTATTCAAGAAAGATCCTGTATTTTTTTAAATAGGAAATATAGCATACCAAGTCATCATTAGATCAGGTAGCCTACAAAGACTTCATCTTTCCCTGAGATGAAGCCCTCTTCTTCATTTATGTTGAGTTAAGGAGGGAATGTTTATGGAATTTAATTAATGTGCAAAATATGGACTTCAATTTCCATCTACCCTAATGTCCACCGTTGGCAGTAGTCAAAGCTAGCTTTACAGTCTAATGGGAGAAACCATAATGAACCGGTGCTGCCGTTGTTTTTTTCCCATTTGATGGTGTTACTCAAGCTACTAGATACATATACATATACAAGGGGTTGAGTTTACACTAAAACTATGAAATGGCAGTCTATGTCCCTGCCTCTTCAAACTTTTTTTTTTTATCCTCACTTTCTGTCAATCTCTTGATGAGAGTGGTTAAAAATATATATACTTTTGAATACCCTTCCCCTCACACATTTAAAGCTGCAGAGGAACTAGACCACTTCCTGTTGCCAAGACATGCGTAGGCACCAGTTTTCTGTACTTGGCATGCTGTACCCTGCCTCACCCACACCACCAAATTTAAGGGCAGGGGTCCCAATTTCAGACGTTAATCTCTACAATGAAGTAAAACTATCCACCTCCCTGTTTTTAGAGCAGTTTTTTTTGGGGGGGGGGTATTTTTGTTGTTATTGTTCCTCATAACACTAATTTGTACATGTGCTGTTGTAAACTTTTAAAAACAGGGATTATATATTTTGGTGAATTTTCTGTTTCCACTTCAACCCCGACAGCTGGCCCAATGTCTTGAACAAATTAGGTGCTTACTGTATGCTGAACTAAATTGAATAAAGGGTTACGACTAGCATTAGCATTTCTTATGCCTCAGTTGTGTACTAGTAAGCTGGTTGCTTGTTTTGTTTCCTCTGCAAATATTTATGATTGTAACCCCACACACTAAGTTATTTTTTAAAGTTGTGCTTCAGTTACTACCCCTTGGCCAATTAGCTCTAGAAAATGTGATTGCCTCCAATGAAATGATTATTCCAAACTCTGCCCCTGGATATACATTGCCAAACAAATTTTAATTTTCCAAATAAATTGGTCATGTCTGATACAGTGTGTCTCATTTTTTTTTTAACTATGCTAAAATTTATACAACAAATTTACCTTTTTAACCATTTTTAAGTGTACAATTCAAGGGGCATCAAATGCATTCACAGTGTTGTATAACTGTCACCACTATCCATTTGAAGAAGTTGTTTATCATTCCAAACTAGAGCCGTTAATCAGTCACTCTCCATCCTCCCTCCCAGCCCCTAGTAACTCCTGCCTTCTGTCTCTGAATGCATCTACTTTTGAACTCAGTTATGTGGGATTCTCTGTTCTCTCTCACCATGTTCACAGAAGTCATCTGAGAATGGGTGTATGTGACAAACATAGCTATAACAAGGTTATAACTTGGATCATTTTTAAAGTATAGGGAGGGTAGAAAAAAAAAGACAAGGACACATTTGTAGGATGGTGGTAATAGAAAAAGTACAATGAGAGAGAGATCTAAGACTTGTTTCAGTCTTGTAGAAACTAAGAAGAGGTCATCTAGCTCCTTTCAGATGTTTTAGTTTTTAATTTGGTTTCTTCTGAGGATAAATAAAGCAAACCAGAAGAGTGAAGACCTTTCATTCTGCCACTGGCGTAGTGCAAGTTTCTCTTTATGTCTACTGATGGCTGCTTTTCGTTACATTATTTCAAGCTCATTAGCTACGCTTTTTAAATATAAGTTAACATTCTTTCAAATTCTACATAATTTTTCTGAAATTTTGCTTGTTACATTTCCTGAGTACTTCTTGAAAAATTATTTGTCAGCTTTGCAGATTAGCATTTCCCACTTAACAAAGTTGATTATAAAAATGACAGGGTGACATTCCATATTATATTAGTTTTAAGTGTACAATATAATGTTTCTACATTCTTAATAAATCAACAATATATGTTTATTATAGAAAATTATTGGTCAGCCAAATAGTAGAATCCCACACACATAAACACAGTGAACACACGTGTTGTAAGTCTGGGAGGTTCCAAGGCCACTCTCAGATTCAATAGTTCCCTAGGAGGACTCAGAACCCAGTAGAGCTGTTGTCCTCATGGTTATTGTTCATTACAACAACATGATACAGATAAGATGAACAATAGGAAAAGGCACAAAGGGCAGGGCCAGAGGGTTCCAGTGGAGTCCTGTAGACCGTGCTTAGTTCTCTCATCAGCCATGTGAACAACATGCACAGAGGATTGCCAGCCAGGGAAGCTCATCCAAGCTTTGGTGTCCAGGATTCTTTCTGGGGTTGGTCATGTAAGGACCACTTCATGGCTGGCCTTAGTCTCCAATGCCTGTGGAGGTCTGGTGATACCCTTGACCCAAAGGCCTCAGCATAAATCACATTGTTAACAAAGACCATCCAGTATGGCCCATGGCCCCCTAGTTCTTTACATGTCTACCACCTGCTGATTTCAAGAAATAAGCCTCTTGAGCAATGGTTCTTAAGAACTATCAGAAAATTATGAGGAAGTAAAGCATGGTCTAAAAATATGGTAGTCTCTTTACTATTCTTTTTTCTTTGAGACATTGAATGATTAGGACATTTATAAATAATCAAATTTTATGATCACTGTTTTGAAAATTAATTTTACTTTTGAGATTAAATACATATAGCCTAATCAAAATGTCAGGATTACTATGATGCACATATTTTAAACTATGTAGCCATTGGAGTGTAAAATATTTTATACTCTAGACTTTTGTTTCCTGAAGATGAACCTCCTCTATTTTTATAATTTGCATGAATTTGAGTAGTATAAGTGTTTCCAGCCAGAAAAAAATAAATACATTTTTGCCCAGAAAGAATACCATTTTTCATCTTCAGTTCACTCAGACAATGTTTAATGACTCCAACAGTTTAAATATTGAAGTCTTAGAAAAAAGAACATCTCTGAATAGTCATGAAGGCCCCAAGGCTACTTCTTAGAAAAGACTTCCTGGCTTACATGGACAGAGAGATTAATAACGCCTGAATGCACAGGACACAAGAAAAGATGTTGAAGACAGCAAATGCTAAAGCAAAAGTCAACAAAAATGTCAAGACAGCGACTTCTGGGCAGCAGGACAAAGAATAGCACATGCCAACCATTGGTGACAGCAGCCAAGTGTGCGTGGCCTTTGCCTTCCACTCACTGTCCCTCCCACTCTGAGCACTGGCTCTGCTCCACAATGTTCACAGGAAGAGCACCATCTAGATATTTATCTGCAACAAAACCTAGTTTGGGACTTTATGAAAACAATAGCTTTCCAAGGACTGCTTCCCTACCCTATAAATCAAGAACTTCCCAAGTTTTAGGTAAGGTATGTTAATCATGTCAGCGACCACAAAGGCTATTTGGTGGGATTCTAATTGTAACTTATTATTCCATCTCTCAAATAACTATTCAAACAAATACAAACCTTGGTGGCAGATAAAGCGGCCCAGAGAGATTTTTCTTCTTTAGGGAGGCAGTGTGGTGCAGGGGTGAACACAGGCCTTAGACTCAGATGGGGTAAACTCAGATCTGGTTGAGTGACCTTGGACAAATAAGTTATTCTGTATATGCTGACCTGAAGAGCAGTGACACCGAGGAGGCAGTGTGGTGTGAAATAAAGACAATGAGGGTGACAATGAAATATTCTGCTTGTACGATCAGCCTTGGCAAAGCTCAGAACCGCAGCGCCAGGTGGACTGTGAGCAGTGAGCTAAGGTGCCTATGGGCAGCAGTGGCTGGAGGCTCTTTACTGAAGGTTCCACAGTATATTTGGGGTATTGTTCCTGGCTGTGTAGCCTTCAACTCTGATTCTTTGCCTGTGCTGAGATTCTGGGAGCTTCCCATTATTCTTTTCTTTTTTAAAAAAAATATATTCTTTTATTGATTTCAGAGAGGGAAAGAGAGAGAAACATCAGTGATACGACAGAATCACTGATCGGCTGCCTCCTGCATGCCCCACACTGGGGATCAAGCCTGCAACCCGGGCATGTGCCCTTGACCGGAATCGAACCCTGGACCCTTCAGTCCGCAGGCCGATGCTCTATTTACTGAGCCAAACCAGCAAGGACACTAGTATTCTTTAGTGATTTTTTGGGGGGTTGAAACATACTAAGGTGTGTTTATTTGTGGCTAAGAACCCTATCAAACACTTCCTCGACCATTGCTAACCTGTTTTTCAGGGACTCTGTGGCCCCAACAAAGAGGCCAGCTCAGACATTAATTGCTAAAGGGCTTCCTGTCTTTCAGGTTACACCCTGGCACCTTGGGCAAAGCACTTAAGTTCAAAGAGAAACAGCTACATTATAGTAAGAGGTAACCTACACACAAGTCTCTTGACAGAGCAAGAGATAACACGTTACAGTCACACTGAACTAGAGAACATATCTACTTTCTTCAGATGATCAGAAATACCCACTGGTGATGTTTGCAGGCACATAAGGTTGGGGGTGGGGGTACAGCTATGCTAGGTGAGTGTTAAACAACAGGATGGCAGCTCTCTGATCTGGAGAACCAGAAGCTACTATATTGAGAACTGCTATGAGCCAGGCACTCTTGTAAGCACCAGGCATTCTCCGTCTCATTTAAGTTTCTCCACAGTCCCCAGAAGCAGTATCATACACGCATTGTGTAGATAAGAAAATTAAGGCCTAGAGAAATTAAGGTCAAAGTCATATAGCAGGTAGGTTTGGAACCATGACACAGAAAAGTAGGAAAGATGAGGGAGAGAGATAAAGTACCTGCTGTTCTTTTAAGCTCACGCTAAGAATAGGAATATGTTTATCAAATAAAGGTTCAAATAAGCCTGCAAGGCAGACATGCCTTCACCCCTTACCTGAAAGAAAAGGGATGTGTGAGAGAAGTGGGGCTTCCCTCGTGAGTCCGTGAGGAGAACATGTTCCCTGCAGTTTAGTTTGTTCTTCCAGTTATAGGGACTACGGATTCCACAGCGTTGTCCACAGCTGTTCATAAACAACTGCCAAAGCCCAACTCCTCCTTAGTGAACAGCGAGGCTAGCTGAGCTTCATTTCTTCCTACAATGTTGTTTGATTTGGCAGGCCTCTGATACCCTGCACGTTCTTGTATCCTCTCAGGCATCAGCCTGTGCACATCCACAGGCCGTGTAGAAACAGGTGGGAAGTACTGCTTCATTTGTGGGCAAGTGCTTTTCTTGCTTCAGAAGTTGGCAGTGTCTGAGCAGTGGTTTGCAAAGTATAGCATCAGGGTCACCTGGGAACTTAGATATGCAAACTC
Organism: Myotis lucifugus; assembly: GCF_000147115.1. Taxonomy (NCBI): domain Eukaryota; kingdom Metazoa; phylum Chordata; class Mammalia; order Chiroptera; family Vespertilionidae; genus Myotis; species Myotis lucifugus. The sequence continues at coordinate 11,674,275 of NW_005871065.1, read as the reverse complement.
TCAGGCCCTGCCCCAGAACTACTGACTCACAAGCCATAGGATGAGGTCCACCATCTGTGTTCAAACACATTTTCCAGCTGATGCTGATGTTTGCTTATGTTTGAGAACATTGGAGTTGAGGTTAAATATATATCCCTGAATTTTAGTTTTTAATTTTTAATATAACAGTTTCATTGAGATAAAATCCATAAGCCATACCAAATCACCCATGACAAAGTATATCCTACAGGGGGTTTGAGTATGTCTAGAGAATTATGCAACCATCACCACAATCACGTTTAAAGCACTACCATCACCCCCAAAGAAACCTGTGCCCATTAGCAGCCCCTCCCCCTTTTCCTTCAGCTCCCAGGCCTCTGAGTCTAGGCAATCACTAACCAATTTGGTGTCTGCAGATGTGCCTACTCTGAACATTGCATATTAATTAGATAATTCAATATGTAGTCTTTTGTGACTAGCTTTTTTTCACTTAGCATAATGTTGCAAGAGTCATCTTTGTTTTAGATGTATCAGTAATTCATCCTTTTTATGGCTGAATAATATTCCATTTTATGGATATACCACATTTTATTTAACCATTCCTTAGTTGATGCACATATAGATTCTAATTTGGTTTTATTAAATCCATGGTGCAAGCTTCCTTCCAACTTGTGTTAAACATCTACATGTGAAAATTTTGTATTTATACACATTAGTGATTCTGAATTGTTAATTAGTGCCAAGTGTATCATGAGCACTTACGAAGGTTCTAATTGCATAGGCTTCCCCTGCCCCTATTATTACTGCCACCAAATCAGAAATAAATGGAGCATGTGGGATTTCATAGGATGGCTGTTTATGAGTTCCTCACTGCATCTGTTAGCAGGGGCAGCCTCATGGGTGCTGGGGGCTGAGCTCTGAGTCCTGGTTCCAGTGCTTAGGTGAACAGTGCATATGAGGCTTGTCTGGGTATCGTGACTCCTGCCCCTTCCTTTTGAATCAGAAGTTCCTTAGAGATCATGGCACCAAATGTTTAACTCAAATAAAGAAATAACATTGTCCCTAACCCTTTTCTGTGGCATGTCAACAAGGGGATTTAAAGCTTATGGGGTTGAGACATATATGTGCCTTACAGGTGGAAAGGCAATTCTGACCTAAGACATATACATTAGAGAGGGATGCCAGGTGTCAGGGACAAAGGACACAGAGGACTTGCATCTCAACAATGATGGCCACTGTAGGAAACCTATATATAGCCACGTGAATAGTCTGTCTCCACAGGCTGAGACTATCCAACAAAGGAGGCCATGAAAATCTCTCTCCAACAGAAAAAATATTCATTTCTAAGCAAGAGATAATCAGAGGCACCTCCAAGAACTTATTGGTTATGGATGTGAAACTCAACTCAATGTAGTTCTGCATCTTGGAGATTTATGATCTTAGAAATCACTGATGTAGAAGTTGAGGATATTAAATAATCAAAATCATCATTGAAATTTTAAAAATGCTTTCATTGTTCTTATAAATAACCAATAAATTTTACACCCTAGTAAAAGATGAGGAGCTAGACAATTCATTTAAAAATTGCTTTTAAAATTTGAGTATTTTGCCCTAGCTGATTTGGCTCAGTGGATAGAACATCAGCCTGCAGACTGAAGGGTCCCGGGTTCGATTCCAGTCAAGGGCCCATGCCTGGGTTGCAGGCTCGATCCCTAGTGGGGGTGTGCAGGAGACAGCTGATCAATGATTCCCGTCATTGATGTTTCAATCTCTCTCTCTCTTTCCCTTCCTTTCTCTGAAATCAATAAAAATATATTAAAAAATAATAATAAAATTTGAGTATTTTGAAATCACAGAAAGAATTTTAAACGCTTCAGCTCTTTAATAACTTCTAGGACTATTCTCTTCCCTCCCCTTTAACTCTTTTGGTTGGATCTTATCAGGGATATTATTGCATAATTTCCCCTCCAAAAAAATTCAACATGAATTCAAGTTTTCCTAAGGGAAGAATGACCCTGTGAGTGCCAGCTACCCCCTGATATTTCAAAGATTGCATTTGATTTTTTTGCCACTTCCAAAAGGTTTAATGTCTTGTTGAACAGTTAGTTTGAAGCTTGGAGCAAATGGAGAGCAACCATGACTCACAGTGAATTCAGTGCCAGAGGCCAGCACTTCATGGTCTCTGTTTACCCTCTAGACCATTGGTTCTCAACCTTCTGGCCCTTTAAATACAGTTCCTCATGTTGTGACCCAACCATAAAATTATTTTCGTTGCTACTTCATAACTGAATGTTGCTACTGTTATGAATCGTCATGTAAATATCTGATATGCAGGATGGTCTTAGGCAACCCCTGTGAAAGGGTCGTTCGACCACCAAAGGGGTCACGACCCACAGGTTGAGAACCGCTGCTCTAGAGAGTCTAGAACTCCTGTCCCTTCCTCCCAGCCAGCCTGTTTGCCAGCCAATCCTGCCTCGGGATTACGATGAGAACATCAGGCAAGAAGGACGCCCTCTTGTTGGACAGAGAGCAGAGTGGTTTCTTTCCTAAGCCAGATTTCTGATCGTGGAGCAAGATTTCCACGGCTCTGGTGGGAATTCTTCCCAGATATGTCCTGGGTCAGATCTTATTTCACAGTAGGAATGCAAACGGCACACTGGCGAAAGTTTTTCTTTCTGTGTCCAGTGAGTTTAGTTCTCTAGCTGGATTAAGATCTTTGGTTACATCAAATCTCCGGTTGGCAGCGGCCCAGACCTAATTTTTCAAAGAGAACATTGTCGTGAGAAATATTTTTTAAAGTGGCTGTAATTTTGCCTAAAGCAGCTGTCGGCAGGGAAGCAGTGGGGTGGCATGGGGCCGCAGTGAAATGGTCTTTCTCAAAAACACTTTATTCTCTGGAGAAGTGATAAAACATTCTTCAGTGTGTCAAACAGTTGTTTTGGACTGCAAGCCAAATACGTCTTGGAAACCTCAGCAGCTTAAGTATCCCAACAAAAGGAAACATGTAAAATTGTAAGGTCTGTCAGACAACAAGATGATACAACCTCTAACAGTAAGAGCGGAACTGCCAGGGTGATAGGTCACCCTCAGCCCTGGACCCCTGGAGAGCGACACGGTGGATCCGCTAACCAGGTGGCTGTGTTTAGTTGAATGGTTCAGGAATAGTCCTTCATTATAGAGCCCTGTCAGGGGCAGGAGTTAGGGCCCTCCAGAGACAAGGGTATTTCCTATGGAAGTTCACCACCAGGGTTCTGTGGTAGCAGTGTCTGTATTTCAGTAACCCTCTGTCTCTCATTAGCTGCATGGTCTTGGGCAAGGTAATCAGTGAGAAAGGGACATAAACACAGTACCAAATAGTGCTATTTTAAATAAGGAAAATCACACAGCACTAAAAGATGAGGTTAAATGATGTCATCTCTCTCTCTCCCCTCTCTCTCTCCCTTGGCTCTCTGTCTACCTGTGTGTTGTCTTCATTCTCTCCTATGGACCGTCTTTCTCCACAAGATGGGTATATGGTTCTCAGCGAGCCCAGATCCACGTTCCTCCAGCAGAGCCCACCAGCATGGAAAAGGTTTCCATACTAACTCCACAGAAAAGTCCTTGAAAGGGACAAGACAGGGCCTGTTGAAGAAGGAAGGTTAGACAGAGGAAACATAGCTACTAAAACCCAGTCAACGAGGATTTATCTGTGAGAATGAGGTGAGCCCCTAGTCAAGGGCAGCAGACAACCATCCCCTCCTCAGGCTTCTCACTTGTTCTTTCCTGATGGAAGGCCCAGGTCTCAACACCTCCGTTCCGCAGCCACAGATTTCCTTCTTGGTTCCTGCGACCACACAGGACACTTTCTCGGCACCTGGCTCTTCTGTGCAGTATTGGGCTGGGGAGGGACAGGAAATCCAGATTGGACTGCATCTCTGTTTTTATGCTCAGAATTTATATATCTGTCAAGTTCCCTGGTCCTTCTTCTTCCATAGATTTCCCAGAGTCAAGGCTAAGCCATTATCACTCTGTTAGTCCAAGTAGCAGATGGCTGTGCCCTAATGGCCAGTAGGAACCTGTGTGGAGGGACGTGGACAAGGCAGATCGCAATGGGAAACAGTGATCACTGAGTGTGATGAGTACTGGGTGCCAAGGGCCCAGGTCCCAGGCTTTCTTTCTTATTCCTAGTAGCTGGCACCATTCTGGCAAGAGGAGACGTGAGGCACCAAGCCCTCTAGTGGGCTGTCAATATGGCAGATATGACACTCAGATGAACTATTAGGAAAGATTGTCCCATCTAATAATTTGGGCAATTCTTAATCTAATAGGCAAAGTTTAAGCACAAAAGGGCGCTGAGCACTGGGTAACAGACTAGGGCAGAAAGGCCCTGGAGTCAGCACCAGCCCTTCTGTGGGAAGACTTGAGTTCATGGTGAAGATCTGAGGGAATAGACATGATCTTTTTGATAAGAGCCACCCACAGAGTTAACTCCTTGAGTAGTTAAGACATTTAAAGAGTTTTCTGTGCTTTCACAGTACTGTCATTTAGAAGTGATTTTTAAAAGTAATGGTCTACATCAGTGATGGCGAACCTTTTGAGCTCGGCGTGTCAGCATTTTGAAAAACCCTAACTTAACTCTGGTGCCATGTCACATATAGAAATTTTTTGATATTTGCAACCATAGTAAAACAAAGATTTATATTTTTGATATTTATTTTATATATATAAATGCCATTTAACCAAGAAAAATCAACCAAAAAAATGAGTTTGCGTGTCATCTCTGACACGCATGTCATAGATTCGCCATCACTGGTCTACATCCTAAAATTTTTCTATTATAATGAGCAAATAAAAATGCATGTTTAAAAACCTTGTTATGAATTGTTTATTTACTATCCTTCTTTCTGCATTAGCAATTTCTAAAATCATAAAGTCAAGTTTCCCATCTATAAGCAAAACTTCCAGGGAGGTACCCCTTATTCTCTGTTGCTTACAAATTAACATTTTATTTAGTTCCATGGACTCAGTCAGCTATTACCATTCTTCCCCCAAGTCCTGGTTGGCCTGAATTTTGCCCACACTTGTCTGAGTAAAGTGAGTGAAATTATACCTGCATTAGTTTGCTTGGGTTGCCCTAACAAAATCCCACAGATGCAGTGTCTTCAATGATAGAAATTGATTGTTTCACAGTTCTGGAGGCCAGAGGTCCCAAATCAAAGTCTAAGTTGGGTTGCTTCTTCCTGAGGGCTGTGAGGGAGAATCTGTCCCAGGCAACACTCCCACTTTCTGGAGTTCGCTGGCATCTTTGGCAGACCGTGGCTTCAGCCTGATCTCTGCCTTCATCTTGCCATGGTGTTCTCCTTGTGTGTTTGAATTTCCCCGATTTATAAGGACATAAATCATACTGGAGTAGGGCCCACCCAGTGTGACCTTACTGTAGTTAACTACACCTGTAATCACCTCATTTCAAAATAAGGTTACATTATGAGATACTGGGGAGTAGGACTTCAATGCAGAAATTTTTAGGGGAGACAATATAACTCATAGTAATACTCCTAGGAAGAAACAGGATAAGGATAAGAATGGAGAGACTAGGAAGAAGCACTTTTAAATCCATGGATATAACAATTTAAGTGCAATTAAAGAGTTGTTTTAATTATTGTGTTTTGTTTGCTTTTTAAGGGCTAACATATTGCAGAGCATTTGACATTTGATTTTTGAAAAAGTTCAAGTTTTCAATTAGTGTTTAAATGCTTTGAGATTCCTAATTTGTTTAAGTCATCTACTTTGGTGTGTTTTTAATGTAAATAGTATGAGCATATTTAGCTGAATTAATTTAAAAATAAGACGTGAATATTAGAAAAACAGCATTGAGTGTTCCATAGAAGAATGCCCTGCAGATATTAATAAATATGTTAATAGGAGGCTGCAGTAAAATCCTGATATGGAGTATCATTGAATCCTCAAATGTTCCTGTCCATTTTCCAGGTCTCTCAGTACCAATAAGAGCCACCCTATGGAATTCTGTGTCCCAGGCTGAGTATAGATGGCAGGAGGTGGGCCTGAGAGGTGGGATGTAAAGGACTTTGAATGCTAAGCTAACACCAATTTTCAAACATATTTTTAAAAAAATATTTTTATTGATTTCAGAGAGGAAGGGAGAGGGAGAGACAGAAACATCAATGATGACAGAGAATCATTGATCGGCTGCCTCCCGCATGCCCCCTATTGGGGATCAAGCCTGCAACCTAGGCATGCGCTCTGACCAGGAATTGAACGGTGACCTTCTGGTTCATCGGTCAATGCTCAACCACTGAACCACGCTAGCTGGGCTTCAATCATCTTTTAACTGCGGAATCTTTTGTGTAGATAACATATTACACATAAAACTGAATCCATAAAACAGATTAAAATGAACATTCTCTATTGTTATTGGGGCAGTGTGTTTTTGAATGTCATTCTTGTACCCCTTGCCTCAGAAACACCTGGAAATAATAGGTAAGAAGCAGATTTGTGGGCCTATGGTAGACTTCCTGATTCAGAAGTTTAGCATTGGGGCTCAGGAATCTGCATTTTAACAAACATCTAAGAATATGTCATACATACACGAAAGTTTGAGAATTGCTTCTTTAGCCTAATATATGTTCTGGCACAAATTTGCCTTAGTGCATGTTAGACTCAGAATCTGGGTTCAAATCCTGCTTTCCCCACTTTGTAGCTCCTTGATTTGGGCACAGGGCTCATTTCGCTATACCCCAGTTACATGACCTTCCATGTTCTTGCAAGTGTCCGATTAAACAATGCACAGAACGCCCTCAGCACAGGCCCCGCAGTACCACGGCTCAGTAGGTGTCCGTTGCCATTCATCACCATTACCAGTGCTTCTTCCTGCCACTGCCATTCTCCCGACAGTGGACCTCAGTGGGACAGCTCAGGACAGTTCATCATCACTGCCATCTAATGAGTGCCCGCCTCTCCTCCCCCTGGAAGTGTCCACACTGTCCCCGGGAGACCGATCACAACGCTCTCCATCCCGTTGGATGTTTCCCTTGTCACTTTAAGTGTGGGGCTCACATTTCCATCATGGTTGTTTCCTCTGACCACCAGAACTCATTCCCCGTTGGTGGGTCTTGGTTGTTTCAGTTCTTCCAGTGGTTCTCAACCTTCTGGCCCTTTAAATACAGTTCCTCATGTGGTGACCCAACCATAAAATTATTTTCGTTGCTACTTCATAACTGTCATGTTGCTACTGTTATGAATCGTCATGTAGATATCTGATATGCAGGATGGTCTTAGGCGACCCCTGTGAAAGGGTCGTTCGACTGCCAAAGGGGTCGCGACCCACAGGTTGAGAACCGCCGTATGGTTCTCAGACATGAAAGTGCATGTGAATCATCTGGGGATTTTTTTTAAAAAAGATGCAGCCTCTGTGTCTGTAAAGTCTGGGATGAGGCTGAGACGACACCTTTCCAACAAGCCCACAGGGACGCCCCCGCTGCGGGCCCAGGAAGCACAGTCGGAGCAGTGAGGCTCAGGAAAGTGGGGCATCTCGGCCTGGTTCTCCCCGGATCCCCCGCATTAAGTGTGGTTCCTGCCACATCTCCGGTTAGATCACCCAAGAGACCTAGCTGCCTGCCCTCAGTCTCAGCGGCTCAGGACAAGGCTCCTATGTACGTGGTGCTGTCCCTACTCCCAGGACTTCTACACTCCCGTGTTCTGCGTGCCACCAACACCATTTTCTGATGAATAGGAACTTTATTTATATGATATCATTTTAACCATTATTGTTGTTATTTTATAAAATAGAAGGCCTGGAGAGATATATGAACTTATGGTTGACTTCCCCTTGAGTGTTACGTTAACTAAAAAGAAATCTTAATGTTCTTGGATTTTACAGTTATAGAAGGCTGTTTTAACTGACTTTATTTTAACCCTCACCAGATGATATGTTTTTTATTGATTTTAGAGATTTCATTGATTTTAAGAAGGGGAGGGAGGGAGAAGAGAGAGAGAGAGAGAGAGAGAGAGAAACATTGATGTGAGAGAGAAACATTGATGGGCTGCCTACCATACATTCCCTGACTGAGATCGAACCTGCCACCTACGTATGTGCCCTGACTGGGAACCAAACCTGCAACCTTTTTGGTGTACAGTACGATGCTCCAACCAACTGAGCAGCCCAGCTGGGGCCTGACTTTTGAAATTTACAAGAAAAATAAAAAGAAAATTTTTCTAAAATAGCTATTGGTGTTTTTGTTTCTCTAGCCTTTTTCTTCAGAAATGAAAGTCATGATATGGGTAATTTAAGAAAAATAAATAACCCTCTTGATTGCCTTGCTTCCTGCTTTTGTTTTGACTGTAAACCTGGTTTCTATAGAGGGAAATATCAAACTGCACCACACGGGGGAAGCAAAGCATCACTCTTCCCCTCAACTAGCAAGCCATGCTTTGAGTTTAGAGTTGAATTTCAAAACCTTGAAAATAACAGAAATTATTTTCCTAATAATAAGCCTGTCCTGCTGGTTGAAATTCCACAGGTATAATCTTCTAACTTGAAAGTTTGTTTGAAGAATCATGTTTTAGGTAAACTCTATTATTAAGGGAAACAGCTCACTTCTTGTAATTGTGTCTAACCCCACCAGCCCCGCAGGCAGGCAGGTCAGAGGATGTAGGGCATATTAATTTAATTCCAGGCCAGGATAGCACTTTGACCACAGCATCCGGCAAAATGCAGAGGCAGGGGGAAAAAGACAAAAGATCTCTGAGGAAAGAAAACTGATTTGGATGGATGCTGTGTCTAACGAGCTAAAACACAGGCAATCCTGAAGAATCACTTAAAACACACAAACACACAAAGAACTTTGAGAAATTATCTCAGAAACCATTTAAATATTATTCGAGCTAATATCTAGACTACCAGCTATTTCAGGAGGTGATAAGTTTTATTTTTATTTGTCTTATTTGCTACTGTGAGCTTATTCTTTGGACATGCTTCTATTTTGTCTCCATGCAAACTGACAAAATCTTGTTCATCCAGAGGAAAAATGAGGCAAATGAGTGATGATTTCGGATTTCATACATCATACATGCATGCAGGTTCGGTATTCTGTCATTCATTCAGCTGTGGCCTCATGTCACGCAGAAATGGCTAAATTCTAAAGGGAGACATGAGCTCTTGCATCCCATTCCTCTTCTTCTTTAAGGCTGAAGGTTGAACACAAAGGAGAGTTTTAAAAGCAAATCCTGGTCACTGAATCACTGTCCTGACATCCTTCCTAGATGGCTTCATGTGTTAGCTCATGCAAGAGTCACCAGGCCGGCTGACCGGGCCTCAGGAAGTGGGGCTGGGCAAGGCACTCGCCCTTTCAGCCCTGTAATGTGGGTGAAACTGTGATGAGAGAGCAATCCCAGAGGCAAAGTTCCAAGGTGACAGGCAGCCAGAGGGTGCTAGAGCGTGTGATTGCCAGCAAGCAAACTCACCGACTTCCTCAATTCCATTACATTGTCATTAGCCCTGGCTTGGCTTCCGAGTTCCAGAACCACATATGCAAACTGCCTACCTGAGACCTCCACGAAGACACTGTGGCTTCCTGCTCGCTCCCCACCCCAGTGAAAGGCGTTACCATAGTCATCCTGGGTTCTTCCTTTTCCTCATTCTCTCTTGTAAGTAACCAGCAATGTCTTCTGTTTCTCCTTTAAAATGTATTATGAACCTATTAATCTCTCTCCATCTCCATTATCATCATCTGGGTCCAACAACAATCCTCTTCACCTGCAGAACTGCACATACCCTCTTATGACTGTCCTCTCTGGCTGCCCCAGGCCATTCTCCACCCAGAGCTATGGGGCGCGGCTACAGTGTTTGGACAGGTTCAAGCCTTGGACTGAGGAGAGGGCACAGTCCTCTCATTGCCACGTGCAAGTCCCAGTTTGGAGGGCAGAGCCTTCTTAGCACAATTATAGCCAACAGCTATAGTTATAAGCTTGAACCTGTGGTCCGAACACGTGGTCCCACGTGCCTGAGTGATAGAGTTCAGGTGCATGTAGTTGAGTGGGACTGAAACCCATGAGAATGTTGTAAACATCTTGATCATGCCCTTACTTTGCCTCGTGGCATCTGCTATAGACACGGCTTGTGGGCGTTGGTGCTGTCCATTAGAGGGGCAGCATCCCACCGAGACCCAGCTTTCATTCTCTTGTCTGTCTTTTCTAAGCCTTTCACCGCCTCTACTCAGGGTCACTGAACCAGGCTGAGCTGGCATGATTATGACATGGCCGTGCCGGCTCCCCACACAGAGCTATGAGTGATCCTTGGAAATAGAAATTGTATCAGATTTAGGACCTCCTTAAACCCCTTTAATTTAAGCCCATTGCTCTTCTGATCCAAATGCCTCCCCTTGGCCTCTGGTGACCATCTACCGGCCCCGCAGGATTTGCCTGGGACTCCTCTGGTTTTTACTACTCAAACTCCTATATCCCAGGAAATCCTTCATCCCCCACAATCCAGGGCAGCCAGTCTCCCAAAACCCTGATGGGTTCATCTCCTACCCACTTCTCCAACCACATCCCATTCCACTTTTCTCCGTACTCATGCGGGTTGAGCCACACGAACTTGTATTGTCCAGTAAGCGGCAAACTGAACTCTTCTTGCCCTCAGCCTCTGCCCTGCTCTTTCCTGTGTGACTCCTCTTCCTTGACCTTCACATGCTGGCTTTGCCACAGCCCTCAGGCCATGTCCCCAGGATCCTTCTTCATGGATCTCCTGCTCTTACCTTCTACCAAACAAGCTGATCTTATTATCCAGGTAATTGTTTTATGTAATTTCCCTATTAGAAGGTATGCTTTTAAGATTAGAAGCATAATCTAATGCTTTTTTGTTCACCATGGTGCCTAGAACTGTGCCCAACACATAATTGTTGTTAGTTAATATTTGTTGGATGAATTTTACATGTGAGCACCCCAGGTATCTTTTAAATATATATATATTTTTATTGATTTTAGAGAGGAAAGGAGAGGGAGAGAGAAATAGAAACATCAATGATGAGAAAGAATCATGCCCGCAACCCGGGCATGTGCCCTTGACTGGAATTGAACCCGGAACCCTTCAGTCCACAGGCTGACACTCTATCCACTGAGCCAAACCAGCCAGGGCCTTAGATATCTTTTTTGTTAGTTCTAGTTGAATTTTTCTACTCATCTTAACTCTACATTTTCAACTTACTCTTCTCAGCTTAGGTCAGTGGCTCTAAAACTTTGATGTGCTGAGGTTCATTAAATAACTCATTTGTGAGTCTCATCTGCAGAGATCTGATCCCCAGGGGAGCAATAAAGCCCAAGACTGCACTTTAGCCACCAGCCCCACCACTCACACCAGGGGGGTGACCTGTAGGCCACATTTTGAACTGTGCTGTGTTCCACCTTTTGTAAAACTCCCTTCTGTGCCTGCTCTCCCATTCCAGGTTTATTTCCCACTTAATAGCCACCCCTGCATGCCATCCAATTCTCAAATTCTCCTCACTCAAATTTAATTTAACAAACACCCTCTCCTTATTGGGAACACAAGGACAAAAGACATATGTTTTTACCTCAATTATTTCTAGCATTTCTATATATTTTCTAGGAACCAACTTAAATATCATGGTTTTATGAAGCCTTCCTTAAGTTCCTTCACAGAATTATTTGATCTGCCAAATCCAATTTGATCTTCATTATTTTCACCAACAACAACCTATTTTCATATTTTAAAACAGGAAGCATGGATTTTGTCTGATTACAGGTCTATTCTTCCAAGAGACTATGGCTTCCTTGAAGGCAAGGATCCCATGTTACCCATTTTTATTGTTTCTAATTTTAGCAAATAGTAGGAGATCAAAAAACACGTGTAGAATGAATAGGTAAAAGAGTAAACAATGCATTCACTGATGAGCTGAGAGAGAGAAACAGATAAGTAAGTAGCCACAATACCATGCAATAAATGATACATAGAGAAGCAATTCGTTGTGCCAGGTTGTCAGGAGGTTATGAAAAATTCAAAAAGAGAAGCTAATAGTTTATGAGAGTTTTCAGGTGAAACTGTTTGAGAACCAGATGGAGGAAGAATGGGTATACCAGGAAGGGGAACAACAAGAGAAAAAGTTCAAAGTCACGATTTGCTGGAGAAACAGCGGGTCCACCTGTGTGGTGTGGGTGCACTAGGCGCAGGGCCTGCAGAAGGAAGGGGGAAGGCTGCGCAGGCAGAGGCCACTAAGTCCAAGGTAACTGTGAGCAATGGGGGAGGAGATGAAGACAATGGCGTAATTAAATCTGCTTCATAGAGATAGCTAGTAGCAATGTAGAGGATTGAGTATCAAGGAGAGACTAGAGGCAGGAGGGCCAGTTAAAAGGCTTTTGTAAAAGACAGCAAATTAGGGCTGAAACTAGGTGAAGGGCAGGGATCATGGAGATGAGGAGTGTGGTAAGCAGAATCATCACCCCCAAAAAGGCTCCGTCCTGAGCCCCAGAACCTATGGGTGTGTTGCTTTACACACCAAAGGGTACTGCAGGTTGCTTATCAGTTGGCTTTCCGTTGGGGAGATTGCCGTGGGTCATCAGGGTGACCCAAAGATGGCAGTACGAGATGGACTCAGCCTTATGTCCTTGCTGGCTTTGAACAGTTGTTCTCAACCTTCTGGCCCTTTAAATACAGTTCCTCATGTGGTGACCCAACCATAAAATTATTTTCGTTGCCACTTCATAACTGTAATGTTGCTGCTGTTATGAATCGTAATGTAAATATCTGATATGCAGGATGGTCTTAGGCGACCCCTGTGAAAGGGTCGTTCGACCGCCAAAGGGGTCGCAACCCACAGGTTGAGAACTGCTGGCTTTGAAGGAGGGGGAAGGGACCATAAGCCTAGGAAAGCAGGTGACCTAAAGGGGTTGAACAAGTTAAGGAAACAGATTCTCCCCTAGCCTTGAGAAAGGAATCCTGACACCTTGATTTTAACCTAGGGATACGTGTCAGACTTCTGAACTATGACACTGTAAGACAATAAGTGTGTTGTTTAAGCCATCAGGTTTTTGGTAATTTGTTACAGCAGTGACATAAAATTAAAACAAGAGGTTTATTTGAGAGACACACAGAGGTGGAATTGAAAGAAAAACACGTTAAATGTTATTGTCTATTATTTTCTAGTCTTCAGTTCTATTAGATAGAAGTTAATGAGATCATTTATTAGAGCAGTGGTTACGGGAAGAAATGCAAATATATTTGTAGATGCTAAGGAAGACAGAGGCATGTAAGATTATTATAAAACTCCCATGATTTTGCTTACCACATCCCTCATTTCCATGATCACTGCCCCTGACCTAGTTTCAGCCCTAATTTACTGTCTTTTACAGTAACTGAAGCAGGGAAAGGAGGAGGAAGAGCAGGTTTGTGGGAAAAGAATGGGAGTTCAGTTTCTGACGTATTATCATTGAGATGCCTTGGGACATCCAAGGAGAGCCAGCAGCCACCCGGTAACCAGCTGCAAACATTGGGTAAGAGTTCAGAGGAGAAGTCAAAGCTATCAGAACACAACTAAGAGTGACGGGAGGTTCTTGCAAATTGGGATCTAATGAAGTCCCTCATGGAAATGCCATGATTGGGAAAAGAAAGCTGAGCCCAATCTTCGGGGTAAACCATGTTAAGGCGGACACCAAACAAAAGGAAGAAAGCAGAAAGAAACAAGTGCATCCAGACAAAATGAGGTCAGAGCAGGAAGGGAAATCTGGAGAGAGTGGTGTCATGGGATCCAAGAAAGGAGGAAAAGATCCATTGGTCCAAGTGTTAGAAAGGCAGGTAGGATGGGGGCAGGGGACATTGGCGTGGCTCTGGTGCTGACTTAGAGCTTCAGGTAAGAGTAGCCTGGTTTGCAACTCTGCCTCTGTCACTGAAGTTGTATGACTTGAGGCAGCGACTTCGCTGGGTTCCTTCATCTGTAAAAAGCAACACTACATTACTTTCCCGGGGCTTTTATGACAAATTGCCACAAACTATGTAGCTTAACACAACACAGATCTATTCTCTTCCAGTTCTGGAGGCCAGACGGCCAACATGATCCTGCTGATAGACTTCACTGCCTGTTCCAGTTTCTGGTGGCTGCCAGCACTCCTTGTCTGGTGGCTGCATCCCTCTAGTCCAGTGGTTCTCAACCTTCCTGATGCCCCGACCCTGTAATACAGTTCCTCATGTTGTGGTGACCCCCAATTTCATTGTTACAAATTGAACATAATTAAAGCATAGTGATTCATCACAAAAACGATACGTAATTATATATGTTTTCTGATTGTCTTAGGCGACCCCTGTGAAAGGGTCATTCGACCCCCAAAGGGGTCACGACCCACAGGTTGAGAACTACTGCTCTAGTCTCTGTGTGCTCACGTTGCTTCCTCCTCTTCTGTGTGTAACCTTTCTCTGCCCCTCTCTTATAAGGACACTTGTCATTGGATTCGGGGCTCCCCATGTTAATCCAGGCTAGATGCCCCCTCTCAAAATCCTTAACTTAGTCACATGTTTTGGCCCTAAAGAGTAATATTCACTCTGTTATCATATCCAGTAAATATTCACAGTTTCTGAGGACTAGGGCATGCACCGATTTTGGGGGAGCTACCACTGAACTCACCACCAATGAACTGGAGGGCAGTCAGACCAAATAATCTCCAGTCCCTTGCTGCACTGATATTTGGTGATTCACCAATAGGCCTGCAATGTGGGAAACTCTATTATTATTTACCACAGTTCAAAGTAATTGACAGAATCAATGAGTATTTATTTTAACCAGGAGAATAGCTTATATTTGGTTTGCATTAATTTTTTAAAAGACTGTCACATGCCTCACTGTGGTTGGTGTGTCCCTGACCCGCACATAGTGGGCCCTTTGGAGAGCTGCATACTTTTCGTTTATTTACCTGACTTCTCTTATCTTCCTATGGCTTAGTCTGCAAATTCTTTGCCCAGTGAAGTTTGGTGACTATCGATGTCATAAGGGAAAACTTCTGATTTTAGAACAGTAAGAAAGTTTACTTAATTTCTTTGAAATACATTAATTACACCCTGTGAAGATGCTGGTGGTTAGGAAGGGGAACCCCTATGTCAGTAAATACTTGAATGAATAGATAATTTATGAGTGTATTCAGTGTTCAGGGGCAAAATTTACATATAAAGTGGTTTTGTAAATTGCCTTAAAATAGTTTTGAGCCTTAAGCATTTTCCTTGCTTACATTTTTAGATTGCTTTGTAAGCTCTTAGTTCAAAAAAGTACAAAGGTACACTTTAGCCCTGGGAGCAGGAGTTATTTCAACACCCGATTTAAAGGAGTTTCAAAAACAAATGAGGTTTTCTGCTATAGTTAAAAGAAGCCAGGTTGCATTTTTATGTGGATTTTGTGCCAACTGAGACAGGAGCACCCCTTCCCCACTTTCAACCATCTCTTCCCTAATTTGGATGCATTGAGAAGATTTACTGTCCTAGTTCGCCTTTCCTTTTGCTAATATTAAATATTTATCAAGGAAAAGAGAAGAAAAAGTCCAAGTCATCTAAGAGTCTGCAAGTGCTTCGTAGCACACACATCACTGTTAGTATTTGTTTAGGAGATGCGAGGACAACTGTCCACTAGTATTTTTTAAAATTTGACAAGTATAGAAACTAGATATTTCTATCCACAAGTTCCCAATATTTGTGCTCTTTACTCTGTAGGAAATGAGAAAGGCATAACTATAGTCTCTACATCCATCAAAGGCTAAGAAACAGTTTGACATCTCTTAAAGCTGTATGCTAGAGAAAGAACAAGGGAAACCCCCTGCACAATTGTTTCAATACAAGTTGTAATTAACTAAGTGTTCTTTTCAAAGGTCATTTTCAGAAGGAGAAGGAAAAAAAGCAAGATCTATCTGCAAAGAACTTATACCAAAGTAAATGAAGGGGCAAGTGACTGGTGAAAGCACATTGGAGGTGGCCTACACTTGTTGCAAAGGTGGTACTTTCTGCCCCAGTAGCAAGAATACCACATGGTGCATCGATGTACCTGCCTTCTTGTTATTGTGATATTTAGTCATATCACTTCCCAATTTAAAGTCCCAGTCTCCTAAGTCTGGCTTATAATGCTGACTTGGGCTTTGCTTACCTAACGAGCTTCTTGCCCCTTGCACTCTACAGCCCTGTCCTCTTTGAACGTGTCACTTAGATGGCTTTGTCCCATGTCTCTGCCATTCACCTCCTGGACCCCCGCTCCAGCCTATGCTTATCCTTGGCCAGGCTCTCAGTGCTTAGATATATTATTTCTTCTTTCTGGAATGAGTCCCTCACCACTCTTCAATTAGCTGGCTTCTTTATTAACACTCAGCTTAAGTGATCACATCCTATTGGATGCCTTCTCTGAATAATACCTCTTCTCTTAGGATTTAGTACCCTTTCTTTTGTGCTCAAATAGATCCCTTTTCTGTAGGACCTATCACCACCTATTATTTATTCTTCTGCCAATCTCATTTCTCTAATCTTCTTGAGGACACAGACTATTATACTTATTAGCTGCTCAATAAGTATTTTTTGAATAATGGAATAAAGAAAATGTTTGAGACTTGACATGTGGTTTTGATGAGATAGAAGACCATACAATTTGTGTCTACTAAGGAATGAACTTTCTTATCTGGTTTAGTCAGTATGATTCATTCCAGGGCCTAAATATTGTCAGGGCAAATGGGTAACTTTTGTTATTTCTTTGTCACTGAATGTAATTTAGCTCAGGAGCTTCCATTTTTTTTGGATGGAAAAACATTTAATCTTGCCACCTCCAGATAATTCAGTCACTTCTGGTTTAAACTCACTCCTTCTTGGGCAAATACTTAGTTAAATCCAGTTTCTCCATTGCTTGCCCCCCAGCTCCTCTGTGTCTGCCGCCAGAGTTACGGAGGAGCCCTGGCCTCTGGGCTCATCCAGCTGCCTCAATGGAAGTAACCCGCTGCCAATTCTCTCTACTCAGGCAACTGTGGGGACCTCTCCAGGGAGCGAGCTTGCTGGTGTCTGGACTTGGCCCCATTTCAGCTTGCAGTGTGTGCTGATTTTCCAAAGCTCAGCTGTGTCTTCTATCGGGACCCTAGCTGGACTTCCAACTGTAGCGTCCACTTCAGGGACCTTTGGCTTGAAAACAACTGTCTCTTCGGTGAGTTCTCTGGCTGAGAGCCCTCAGCCACCTTCCCTGGGAACATTTCCTTATGCAGTGGGAGTCCAGGGGAACCCAGGGAGCTGTGGATGGCTCTCTCCGGCTCTAGCTCCTTTCCCCACACCTCTCCCCTGAGATAAGGCAAGTGGAACCATTTAGCATAGTTCTGAGAATATAGCAGAATTGAATATAGAGCTAATCTGAACTGAGTGGCTGGGAAAGATTGTAATCCTCCTCCCCACTACTAAGGGCCAAGGCTGCCCAAGACCCAGCTGAATGGGTATCCTTGGAGAAAAACACAAAACCACCTGAAAACAAGCAAGTTCTCAAGGCTAAAATTTGGCCTTATGTAAGATTATGAGAATGTGGATGTACCCATGGAATGCCAATGCCAGTATAATTTGATATAAGAGATCTGGTGAAGAGTTTGACCATATTATTAAAAGACTTAATATTTTCTATATCTGGTCCTGCAATTCCACACATAAGAATATACCTTAAGGAAGTTTTTAAAAATAGTGTGTGTATATAAAATAAAGTGTAAGGCTCTTTTCTAAGGACTAATTATAATAATAAAAGACTGAAAATATTCTGGGTATAGCACAATAATTAAATGGATTACTATTCAGATGTTAAGAAGAATAATGTTATAAAATAATATTTAATGTCATGGGGAGATGTGTGTGGCATATTTTCAAAAAATAAGAAAGCTAAAAATATTATGTATGGCCTGGCCAGTGTGGCTTAGTACTTGAGTGTCGACCTAAGAACTAGGAGGTCACGGTTTGAATCCTGGTCAGGGCACATGCCCTGGTTGCAGGCTTGATCCCTACTAGGGGCCAGGTGGGAGGTAGCCGATCAATGATTCTCTCTCAACATTGATGTTTTGATCTCTCTATCCCTCTCCCTTCCTCTCTGAAATCAATAAAAAAATTTTAAAATAAAAATATATTTTAAAAAATTTTATGTATACCCTGGTTGGTGTAGTTCAGTTAGTTGAATGTCATCCCATGCACTGAAAGGTTGCTGGCTCAATTCCAATCAGGGCACATGCCTGGGTTGCTGGCTTGATACCTGGTAGGAGGCATGCAGGAGACAACTGATCCATGTTTGCTCTCATATCAATGTTTCTCTCTCTCTCTCTCTCTCTCTCTCTCTCTCTCTCTCTCTCTCTCTTCCCTCTTTCCTCTTTATCTAAAATTCAATAAAAAACATTAAACATATTATGTACATTTTGATTTAAATTCTATTAACATAGAGAGTAGATAACCTTACACATGCATTCACACACAACACGCACATACACTCACAGTTATGTACACACAAAGGGCAAAACAAAAGAATGACTGGAAATCTCTACAACAAAATATAAACTGATTTTCTCTGGGTAGTGGGATTATTCTTCTAGTTTTCTTAGTTTTACTTGCTTAGGTATCAAAAATTCCCATAAAAACTTGTGTTATTTAATAAAATAAGCAAAATTCAAATTCACCTTCTATTTTATTTATTATAAAGGTCAGCTCCAAATCCTCAAATGGTTGAATTATCATTGTACTTATCTGTGTTTTCATACACAAAAACACATTATTCCTCCTGTACCCTAACCTTTCTTTGTCTTGTATTAGAAGGATAATATAATTAGTTGCTTGTCTCATTAAAGCTGGTTTAGTAATCAAGGCATTTCTTGAGACAAGGCAGATGTTTCTGATTAATTTACGCTGGTTGATTAGATTAAAACTCTGAAATGGAAATATTCATCCAGGTTAAAATTAGCTTTGCCTGAGTTTGTCATGCTAAATGGTTGTAAAGCCTAGATTTATATTGATGTAAGTACATTTACCTGGATTGACTATGGCTATTTTGTTATTGCTTTTACTTCTTTATAAAAGATAAAATTGTCATCTTTTGAGATAAAATATGATACCATGGTAGAAGCCAATGCTCTTTGTGTTTACTTTCTTTCCTTTTGTTCATTTTAAGTTCAATTGAAGAAGTATCTACTTATTTCTTCATCCATATAAAGCCCTGTGTTCATACCATGGAGAGACATGTAGTTAAGATCTAAATGCTATCTGTTCATGTCTCTGCTCCAGTGAAAGATTCAGACACACATGTATTGGGAGGGAGAGGGGGGCTTTCTAGGCAGAAAGAGTAGTTTGAAAAGAGAAGGCTGAAAATTATAGTGTCTGTATTTTCAGGAGCTATCAAGTAGAGTGGTGTGGCAGGACCATAGGGTCAGTTTGAATGGTGGAAATAAGCTAGACATTTAAATTGAAATCAAGCCAACCACTGTAGCTCAGTGGTTGAGCATCGACCTGTGAACTGGGAGGTCGTGATTCAATTCCAGGTTAGGTCACATGCCCGGGTTGCGGGCTTGATCCCGAGTGTGAAGCGTGCAGCATTGATGTTTCTCTCTCAAGTAGAAGAGGGATCTGAAGAAAACTTCTATCTACCAAGCATGAGAAACTTGAAACACGATAAGGCATTACCATCATGGAGATGTCAGTAATAGTAATAACGATAATCTTGATGATAATAATGATATTAAAGAGAGCAAGAGAAGAGTTTGTTTTATAGATGTTAAGAGGTTGGTACTTTGGAGAAAACCATGTAAAAATATCCAGCAACTGCAAGTGTGAGCCTTAAACTTTGGAGAGAAAACAAGACTATATTTAAAGAGAATATGAAAGAAGAGGGGGCAAAAAGGAAAGACTTAAAAAAGATTTGTCAACCAAGCCAAGGAAAGGAACTCAAAAGGAAAAAGAATGTCATTCGTTCATTGATTCATCCAATAAATATAAATATTTAAGACTTTACACACCAGGCATTTATCCAAGTGCTGGGAATAGAGCAGTCATAAGGCAACAGATTCCCTTATGCCAGGGGACTGACCACCTAGTGCTTTAATTTATTTTAAAATCAGAAGAAAAACATAAACTTTCTGGTCAAAGATATTATTTAATATATATTTGTCTTTATACTAATGAGTTATAAAATACAGTTTTCATATAGTCTTTCATGAAGGAATGGGGCAAAAAGGCAAAAGTGCCCCAGGCCCACAAAAGCTGTGACACAGGCCTGGAGACAGAAGCTAGTGGCTGCTTTATTTTAATTTTATTTATTTATTTACTTATTTTTAAATTCTTCATTGTTTAAAGTATTACATATGTCTCCTTTTCCCCCCATTGACCTCTCCCCAGCTGTTCCCACCCCACAGCACATGCCCTCACCCCCTACTGTCTGTGTCCATAGGTTATGCTTATATGCATGTATACAAGTCCTTTGGTTGATCTCTTACTTCCCACTGAACCCTCCCCTGCCTTCCTTCTGAGGTTGGACAGTCTGTTCAAAGCTTCTATGTCTCTGGATCTGTTTTTGTTCATCAGTTTATGTTGTTCATTATATTCCACAAATGAGTGAGATCATGTGATATTTATCTTTCTCCAACTGGTTTATTTCATTTAGCATAATGCTCTCCAGGTCCATCCATGCTGTTGCAAATGGTAGGAGTTCCTTCTTTTTTTATAGCAGTATAGTATTCCATTGTGTAGATGTACCATAGTTTTTTAATCCACTCATCTGCTGAGGGGCACTTAAGGCTGTTTCCAAATCTTAGCTATGGTAAATTGTGTTACTATGAACATAGGGGTGCAGATATCCTTTCTAATTGGTGTTTCTGATTTCTTGGGATATATTCATAGAAGTGGGATCACTGGGTCAAATGGGAGTTCTATTTTTAAGTTTTTGAGGAAACTCCATACTGTTTTCCACAATGGCTGCACTAGTCTACATTCCCACCAGCAGTGCACGAGAGTTCCTTTTTCTCCGCATCCTCACTATGGTGGATGCTTTAAAGTGAAGGCCAGGGTCATTCTCCTGAGATGACTTGAATTTAGGGAGACAAGAAGCTAGGGAATATTGTGTAGAAGTCAAACCACTTAATGAGCTCTGTCTGAGATATGCAATTCTCCCTGATATCCTGCAAGAACAGACAACAGTAGAGTATTAAGCACTAAACTGTCATGGGTTTAAAGGGCATAGGAGGAAAGACTAGGAGAGTCTTCCTTAAAACTATAATATTAAGAAAAGGTTGATGGAATAGTCAATAGAGGAGGAAGCCAGATTAAATAAGTCTTTCATGTTAGTATTCCTTCAAATTAACTTCTTTTGTGTACCTTGATTCCACATCACTAAGTGCTGTTAACATTGTCAAGGGAGTAATTTTTGAAATTTAATGAATAATTGAATCCTGTCCAGATGGTACTACAATGTTCATTGGGCTCTATAGAGGCAAAGCTAATGTCTACTAATGTTTAGGAGATAGTTAGTAAACTAATACTGTCTAATGAAATGAATTTACAAACTCTTTTGACTTTTCCAGTCCTGTGAATAGTATATTAATATGACCTAACATGACCGTTGTCATATTTACCTGAATAATTTCTCTCTTCTCACCTTTGTCTTAATATTATTTAAACTATAGTGAAGAGATTATTTAGACATCTAGCTCCTGGTTCACTGTTACTATAGTTAGCCTTGTTAATCTTCAAGAGCTTTTACATTTACCAGAGATTCTGACTCATCCAAACATACATAGCCATCAGAGGTAAATTGAATTGTGAGGCTCTGTCTCCTACCACTTTGCCTTTAATTTGTTCCAGTAGTATTGCCAAAAATGCTGCTTAGACCAATAGCTTTGGGAACTAAAATGGTGAGTTTTTTTAACTTATTTTATAAATGAGTTGCCTTCTTTATAAAATGATTATGATATATTAGCCTAGTATGATCTTCTATAAATGTGAGTGATTGTTTTTAACATTATGTCATTTTTCTCCCCTTCATAGATTATAAGCCACTAACTTCCTGTTCTTTCCTGTTTCATTGTATGCAGTATGGGCACAACTTACAGAAAATAAAATAAAATGATGAAAGAGTGATTCCCAAAGAGAATACTCCCTCATCTGCCTCCTCCGTGTTCATCAATATCCAGCAGGCATATTTCATGTCCTAAGTACCTTTGATGCTCTCCCTTCTCTTTAACAGCCCATGTCACTTCTTACTTAGATAACTATAATGTCTTGCTTACTGATCTTCATCTTCCCTTGAACAATTGTGTATTCCAATCCATTTTGTACATGCAGCCAGAGGGAAATTTCAGAAATCGAATGCAGGACATATTAGTCTAGGCTTAAAATCACTCAGTGGCTTTTGTTAACCTTAGGGAGAAGACTGTAAACCTTCTCATGGTCTACCTGGTATGCTCTTGCATGTGTCAAGACTCAATCTGGGCCCCTCTGCTCCTCACTGTCTGCTTTCTCACAACTGTACCGGCCTTTGTCCCCTGTGCTCCTTCCCACCTGTGAGTCTGGCATGCAGTGTGGAGAAGGCAGCCTTCCCCTGCCTGTCTGTCCCATTTACATCCATGTGCTGCAGACTGAGTACATCTTATGCCTTGCACACAATAGACACTCAATTAATGTGAGTAGAGTAAACGTGATTTAAAAATGCATTTGGCAATTAGAAATGGCTAGTTTTTAAAACTGTAAGTTTAGATCATGAGCATTTTTTATAAGGAAAAGTGGGTGTGGTATACCTACTCCATGACAATCACATGTTCTCTCATTATTATAAACCTGCTAATCGCAAATCCGCTCCTGCACGGCCCTTCCCTCTTCTTGTCCAATTCACTACTTGTTTTGTCCACCAGTATTGGAGTAAACACTGCTGTCATCCCTCTTCTTGATCAGGGATAGCCAGGGCTGGTTACTATATGTGTTCTCCCACAACCGTGCAACCCAGAGCAGAAAGTGTCAAGCGAAGGAGACAGAGGTTAATTCTGAAAACATTAATCTATTTTCCACACATCCCCACGTCCTTCCCATTTTCACTTGGCCTTTTCTCCCAACCATGCAGTTAGCTCATTTGTTTCGGATTTATTATCTTAGGAGATAAATATGACACCAGAAAGTAAAGAAAAAGATGTTTGCTTGAATTTTTGGTTTCAAAAAAATTTAAATGCTTAAAGTGAAGGAGAAGACAGACTTAGAGTATAGCATCATATATGTATGAGCAAATTACCACTTTACACACTTTAAGACCAAAATATTATTTCTTGGGCTGGTAGTGAAAGCTGGGGAGGGGGGTTAGGTAGACACAGACACTGGTGGGTTCCTGAAGCAGCACCTCTCCAAGCTTAGACCTCCAGAAACACCTAGCACATTATATTTTTATCTGAGAGCAGAGAGGTTCTATGCCAATTTCCTAGGTATGACTCAGAAATAACTAGATCCCAGAGAAGAAATGGTTGCATAATATTGCTAGCAGGCCTTATGTAGTTCCCTGAAGCATGGTATGTGTGCATGGGATGAATCACAAGTGCCCAAGAGTATCAAAAAGTTATCACAGAGACTTCTGCTCCTGAAGGATTCTATGGGGCCTCTGTCTGTCACTGGTAGGGGTTGTTGTCAGAGGACCAGATGGGTGATGGACCTGTCACGAGGGACTAACATGGCCAAAGACAGGGAGGAAGAGATAGACCATAATAATGTCCAACCCCAACCTCAGCACCATTTCTGTCCCAGAAATTTAGATATAACCTGAAGAGAAGGATAGAAAGTGAGATCAGAATTCTTAAAATAACTATGATTCCATTTTTTCACTTCAGCAGATTAGGAGGAGGTCAAATAATAATTAGGTTGAATATATCAAAATAAAAAATTATTTTTGCATGTTTGAGTAGTGGGCTGAGACTATTGTTGGTGCCAATAGTCCTGCAACTATAGTCCAGGCAAGGTCAGAATAGTAGAGAGGAGTAAATCATTCTCTCTGACCCCCTTGCTGGGCATGGACAAGGATGGGGTGGGGGGCTGCCTCCCGCTTCTTTATCTTATTGCTCTGTCTTCCATGGCAAAAGTAAAGTGTGTATCTATGCATTATGTCCTTAAAGCCACCAGAGTGCCATTGCTGGCTGTCACAGTTTTTCCCAAAACAGTATAGTATTTTAAGAGTCACCACACCTTTTGTCACAATAGGAATATCCCCTTGCAGAACCAAGAGCTGACGTTCATTCTAGTTTTGCTCACCTGTGTTGTTAATCCAAGATATTTATGACACCTGACTGTGGCCTCAAGTAATGCCAAATATCTGCTTGACCAATAAGCCAGCTAGAATGGGCAAACTAGAAGAAAGACAGGAGTTTCGGAAGCAGTCAGACCTAATTCTAATGAATTATTTTACTTCATAACTCTTGGCTGGAGCATGCTGTTTACCCTGAGATCCAATATATATATGTAATCATTAATTTATTAATATCTGTTTGGTAAGGTGGTTGTAAAGAGTAAAAATAATACATGTGAAATACTTAATGTAGTTTCAGGCTCATTGATGCTTCCCAGCAATAATCTCCTTTCAATGGCTAATCAAAAGTTCTTCAAATTAAAATAGGAAGATAGGTAGAAAAATGCAACAAAATTCATGCAAAACAACACATAGAGAGAACTTGTGAAAGAAATACTAGATCATTTTCAAGACAAATTCAGAAATGTGGAATTCACTTAAGGCCTCACGTGTTTATATATCTATGCGCAGTGCATGGGGGAGAGTCCATTAAACTTGTCATTTTAAAACAAGCATCAGTTCAGTTTAATTAATTCATGTGAGTATGTTTCAGGACTGTTGTAGCCTCTGAAAATACAAAGATGAATATGACATGGCTTCTGACCTCTAGTAGTTTACAATCCAGAAATTAAGTATTTCTAACTATTGATGGCATTAAATTCATGCCTAAAATAAGACAACTGAAAGGTAAATTTTGCTTAAAAGGAACAACTCCAATAGAATGGAGCAATTATGTTTTTCAAAACATAACCTATAATTTATAAAACGCCATGAACTTGAGGAATGGTACAAAACCTTTAGGTGAGGACAAAAGGGAAACAAGTGATGATGTGTGGTTGTACAAAAGGACTTTCTGGCCAGGTAGAAGGTAAAGAGGATGAATCTTATTTAAGAATAAAACTGGCTCAGAGGCAAGAAGTAACAGTGAAGAAGCGGTTCAACTGCTTTTTTTTAATTGACAATTTAATCTCGTAGCAGGTAGAGGAAGCAATAAGAAAAATTTCTAATCTGCAGTTAGTGCTAACCAACAAGAAAGAACTTACTGTTGCAGTAAAAGTTATATGAACCTTGGGAGAAATCAAGTCATCTTGGAATTCATAACAGCGAAGAAAGGAAACAGTGGGCATAGTCAGACGTGCACTCTAGACTTTAGGAAAACAGATTTTTCAAAAGTTCATAAAAAAGGCTGGCATGATTCCATGGCAAGAGACTCTGAAAGGAAATACAAGAGCAAAAAGAGTTAAGAAAATATTATTTAAAGGAACATAGAAATATAAGTATGGGTATTAAAGAGTCAGGAGAGAAAGGGACAGGAACAGAGACCGAGATGGAGAAAGGGAGGCTGAGGTAGAAGAAGAAAGACAGACAGAGATGGAGAGAGAGAGTGGACACAAGAGACTGATAAAAAGAATGACACAGAGCAATGGAGTTAGCAGGGAAGGAGGGAGAGGGAAGGGCTAGAGGGACAAATAGTGAGCTGGGGTCCATCACAAGGTTCTTGGAGGGTGGTTCCAGCTTCCTGTGGTGTGGATGCTCTTAGGCAGAAAGCAAGGGGAACGTAGAGAGAGTCCCACACACCCCCTAGATGACCTTGAATTCTTAGCCTGCTTTCCCTGGGAAGCCCGCTCTGCCCAGGGGAGTGTAATGTAGCTGTGTGACCCCTAACTGGTTTCTCTCACACAGCACAAATGAAAGCCCATCTCAGATGATTCCCAGGCATAGTCTCAACAGAAAATCTCATCGAAGAGGAATGGAAAGCTCTAAAAGTGAAAGTATACAATCCTAAATGTTCCCAATTGAGGAGAAAAGGCACAGGCAGCCAAAAAATTCACATTAAGCCTCACAGGAAGCTCTCAGATGACCTTAGACTTAAACATACATATACAAAAGGAGGAAGAAAAATCACACGAGCAAAAGTGAAAAGTAAAATGCAATTTAAAATGTGGCACAAAATGTATTTTAAAATAGACTCAAGTAGAAAACCAGAATGAATTGAAATTGTGGGAAAAAGCTAAGGACAAAAAAAAAAAAATCAGCAATTCCAGATCGGTTACTTTGATTTAGATACTCCAACCAAACATGCATTCATTTACTTCTTCAGTTCCCTACATTTATTCAGGTCACGGTGATAAGACTGAAGTATTCAAATGAGGGACACAGTTGTATTTCCATAGACCTGTGTTCTAATTCAGAGGTTGTCAAGGGACACTTATCCAGATAAGTCCAAGGCATGGCAGTGATAGGCGTTGGAGAATGTGGAGGTGCCGTGAAATGCTCTGGAAGCACAAACTAAATACAATTGGGTAATGTGTCCTCAGGAAAGATTACGAGCCAGGCTTCAATATGCATAGAATTATAACAGAAGACAGCAGAGACTGGAGGAGATTATTAACCTGATTTGCTGTTGTATTAGTTAAGGGTAGACTAGGCTGCAGTAATGACCATGCCCAAGCATGTAAATGGCTCATGACGATTTTGAAAAGAATACTAGTATAAACAGTAGGAGCCAGTATTCATGCTAAATTCCCTTAGACATGCAATGTGGTATAGACTGAGGATATTTTAATATTGAAAGGTATTTACTAGTATGAATAATAGCTAATACATACTGAATATTTAGTAGGTCCCAACCTGATACTATTGGTAGCCCTGTCTTATACTTGAGAAACCTGAGGCCTGGATCATTTAAGCACCTTGTCCAACATCTCACAGCTGGGATTTGAACCTGCTGTGTCTGACCCCAGAGCTTACACTCTTAACATTATTTCTTTATTTACCATGTTAGCTATATGAGTAAAGTGCATAATAATAGAGTCAGGCTAGAATAGTCATAATCGAACAACCATACTTGAAACATTGCTTGAATATTCAGTTAATCTGAGAGTGCCACATGGCACTGCATTTGGTCTGTCATTCAGTAGATAAATAATTTAAATAAAAACATAGATAACATAATAAAAATCTATATTTTTAAAAATCAGAGGTATATGCATAGGTATCAATTATTTCACTCATTTTTATAGTGATATTTTATAGTATTTATTGCTTTTTTTGTAACAGATAAAGAAACTAAGGCTCAGAGACAAAACTATTAAACAGTGGGGACTGGATTAGAACCCAGATCCTGTTTGACTACAAAGCCTGTACTGTCCCACACAGTGAAGAGACTGCATCTGTGTTATAGTTCTGACCACTGTATTTCAAAATGGTCATCAGTAAATGATTGTGCATAAAAGGAGAACAAGAAAGGCTCATGAAATCACAAACTTAGAATTCCACCATCACCCCTCAGGTTCTCTACTTTGATACCCTGCCCTTAAGTACCAGTGCTAGTTAGCCCTACCTTTGCATTATTATGAAATGTTCTGAAGCAATGGAAGACTCAGAGTATATCATTTTACTTACTTTAATGACTCTGCATCCCACACCTGGCCATGCTGATTCTACAGGGGTGCAGGCCCAGGGGCATGGCTCTGGAATGGAGTAAAGGGCTGCCATAGTGATGCTTTCCACACATTTCTCTATTCTATGAAAATCTGAGTTAAACCCCCAGCATCATGAGTAAGGGGGAACATCAGATCTCCTCTGGAAAGAAAAGGGAGAATTCTGAGGAGTGTCAAGAGAAAGAATGAACCTGACAATGACAGAGTATAAACTATTCACATAGTACCTCTACATTTCCATCCCCCCAAATTGTTTACTGAATACTGACATATCTACTTGTGGTTTCTACAAAAATAACCAATTTCTGAATTAGTCAAACTTAGAAATTCAAATTCTGAATTAGCTCCTATTTGCTGCTCTTTGCCTCAAGTAGTAATATTTCCTGATATTTTACCTAAACTTAAGTAAAAGTTTATTTTGATGATAGTCTGAAGAAGCAAGTTTTAACCAATATTTGCTGTCACTTCAGTATCAAATAGCACTTGTTTTTCTTACTATGATTTTCTGTGATTAAACATCAGTTGATAAAATCTTATTTGCCTCCATTGTAATCATAGAAAATATTGTGGAAGAAACTATACATACATGCTAATAGGTTTATATGTTTTCACCTAAGCTATGATGATGGTGGCAATGACAAGAATGACTTTGGGTATAGCAATCTAAAGGGAAAGTTGCTCTTGGTTGACCCTTGAACCAACCATAGAGCCCAGCCCAGAGCCTGACACACGGTAACTATGTACTGAGAAATAAATTAATAATAATGAATGTACTGGATGAAAAATGGATACATCTTGTGGAGGCCTGTCTGAAGTAAGGTGAGCTAGTCTCTACTGAAAGAAAGAAACAGTGTAGGGGCAGAAGGAGTCTAAGCCATAGAGGACACTCTTTGTTATTGAAACTGAAGGTGGCAGTGATTATGGTTGGAATTCATTCTAGGGGTAAATGTATGTATCCTCTGGTGACAATAACAGATAACATTGATTGAGGAACTCAAATTGGTATCATATATCATGTTTCATAATTTACATATAAAATTCTGCTGACTACTTTTTTAAAATGTATATTTTTACTGATTTCAGAGAGGAAGGGAGAGATAGAAGCATCAATGATGAGAGAGAATCATTGTTCGGCTGCCTCCTGCATGCCCCACACTGGGGATCAAGCCCACAACCCAGGCATGTGCTCTGACCAGGAATCAAACCGTGACCTCCTGGTTCATGGGTCAATGCTCAACCACTGAGCTACGCTG
Source organism: Myotis lucifugus (assembly GCF_000147115.1). Lineage (NCBI taxonomy): Eukaryota > Metazoa > Chordata > Mammalia > Chiroptera > Vespertilionidae > Myotis > Myotis lucifugus. The sequence continues at coordinate 11,645,325 of NW_005871065.1, read as the reverse complement.
GCTGGGCTCTGCTTACTTCTTAAACCAGTTGTGAGCTAGATTTTAAACCTTGGTTGTTGGTAAGTAAATTAGAGCTCAAAAAGTAAAGGTCTTTACATAAAGCCACTGAGTCTTGAATCAAATCTAATACTTGTCCGCTGATGTCTGCTATAATATGGTACCTTCAAAAGGACTTTTTAAAAAATTTACTGATCAAAAGACCAACTGACTGACTGATATATTAACCCATTTTTGCTTTTTGTGCTTTTTTTATGAAGGGCCCTCATTATACCTTTTCCATAGACCCAATGGAATAGTCAGTGGTAAATTCTCTTTGTGAGCCAAGGCCACAGGAAGAGGTGGTGCAAATACAGGAAATATTTGGGAATTAGTGTGTCTTTTAATGTGGAAACGACATTCATCATCCACTTCCTTCAGATTCCAGTTCAAGCTACAGTTAAGAAAGAAAAAAAAATGGCAGGCATTGGTCCAAAAAGGAACTCAACAAAAGAGAGGCACTCGAATATTTCCATCTTTCTCTGGCTCTTCATAAATCTGTCTCCACTTTGACCTTGATTTCATCATTCACAGTCTCTGAGATCTGCCGAACACAGCTTTGAATCTTGCTCCTTAATTACCTGGGTTTTCATCTTCATAGTCTGTTTGATAAAACGCTGAGCACAATGTTAGCAAGAAACGTTGCTAATCTATTTATTTAGGACCTATTTGAAGGCATAACGACCTCTCATCTGTCCTTTAAAAGGTATAAATATCAAAGTTGGAGCTGAGTCCAAACCAAAATACAACTTTATAAGGATTAATTCATCACAAGGATGAGGACGTTTTTATAGAGAGGCGGCCTATTGTTCTAAGAGTCAGATTTATACTCTGGATATTTTTCATCCACGATGTAAAAAAGTATTAAAGAAACTTTTAGATAAAGACAAGAAAGTTTTATGCCAAAATAAGTTAACCTATGGCAATTTATAGGTTATAGTAATAAAAAATATAAATCCAACATTTAGAGGCAATCAAAGATAAAAACAATAAATTAATGCAATATATTCTAATACAGAACTACATCAAGCTTCAAAATAGCATGTAGAAGCCCAAAGAAATTCTTTTTTTAAAATCTGATAATTAATAATTGTATAGCAAATGACTTTGAAGAGTGACAATTTTATCATTTAGATTCTGAAATGTTCAGCCAAAGTACATGTTAGAGATAAAATGACTACTTATGTAAAAAAGAAACTTGAAAACCTGAATTTTTCAAATAGTCCTATGTCTCATTTATGAATGCTCTTCTAATGTTCCCTAACCAGTGCAAACCTTTCCTCTTTATTTCTTTACCCAAATTCTCTAACTTTAGAGCAACCGCAGCTGGAATCTGACACAGAACCTTGTGACACGTGAGTGGGGCAGGGGACACCTGGTGAGTTTCCCCATCCCCCAAGAACACTAAAGATGGATTTTAACTTAGTGAGTTCAACTCCACCCAAAGTGTGGCTCTGAGCGTTGTGGGCTGAAAAACTCGATACTGGCGAAGTTCCAGCAAAGCACTGATTTAGAGGTGTTAGTTCATATTAACAAAACTCTCCACACAATCTATAAATAAGTAGATTAGCAACATTTCTATTAATTTCCAAGGAGAAATATTGTAATCAAAAGGAATTGATGTTTGCTCTGATCTGACCAGTACGCGAGAAGACAAGTCCTCTCGGTGGTTGCCTGGCTCAAAGGTGGACTAACATCAGGTTCTGAAGCCTATGGTTACTGCCCATGTTGATAATCAATTGAGGATATTCATGTTGATCTGGGTGTCTTCTCTGCTGTCCTGTTGAATGGAATCTTTGGGTTGTAATTTCTATCCAATTAGTTTTCTTCCATTCCTGCACATCTTTATCCAAAAAGTGTGCAATATAATTTAAGTTCCTTTATAATAATTGCATCTCAGTTCTGTCTCCCAGAAATTAAATACAGGATACACTGAGGTTTGAGATATTCCTAAACTTGTTAGATAAGCACTTACAAACACAAGTCTAATGACATGTCTTAGGTGGAGATTTACAATTTCAAGTTCACAGGGCAACCTACTTCCCAAATTCTTAGGGCTTCTCACACATACAGACACTGGAAGGGAAAGTGAGTGTCTGTAGCTCCCAATGTCTTTCTTTTGTTGAGGTCTGTTTCCTTTTCTATCAATGGTGTATTGCAAATCATTCATTACCTGGAGATTTCAGTGGACCAAGGAACCAGTTGGAAGACTTCCTTGGAGACACTCTCTGAGACTGGAACCTGGATAACTATGACTTGCCCTGTTACAATGTGGGCTCGGATGCACATGCAGTTGGTACTAACAAAAAAAGGGCCTCGATTATATTTAAAGTTCTTTGTTCTGTCTTATGGAAATTTTGCTCTGCCACACTTTTTCACCCTTGCACTTGTCTGTATACTTATCTTCTCTAATTATCTTTTCTGTGTATAGTTGTGACTGAAATCATGACTTTTATCTCCTTCAGTCACCAAAAACCAAATAGAAAAGTCTATCAAAACATAGCTGACAGCTACAGTTTTATTCTGTGGGAAGAGAAGAGCTATTCTACTTTAATAATTTTGATTTGTTTTTACCACAAAGATCCATTTGTGATAGTGCCCTCTTAAATTTTAAAAATATTTTATTTGATGTCATTTAATATTTCTCTTCTGACTGATTCTGTTATCTGCTGTCACATAGATGGTGTCGCCTAGGAAACCTGAAGTCAATAAAAGTGGCTGAGCTCTCCTCTTTATTCTGTCTCTACTTTTTTTAATGAAAACTGGTAAGTCACTTTCTGCCTACACATGCGAAAAAGAAGATAACTATTGTCAACAAACAATGCATGCTCTTTATCTGCTGTGCATCCATCTGTCACTGTCACCAATCAGAGTGCTCTTTGCTCAGCGAGGGAGGCAAAAATCAAAAGACAGAATCAGTCAGCAGGTGATGATATTCTTGATGTCAGTACATCTGTAAGTCGTGTCTTTAGAACAATGATATAAATGCCAAAGATTTTTTAAATGCTGTTAAAAGTCTAGATAGACTTTATTGTTTATTTTCTTGCTTTTCAGCCAGGTGTTAGTGTAGCTGCTTCCTTTCCTAATGCCCTGAAGAGAATCCTGAAAAATGAAAGTTTCTCTCCTTTGGCTAAGCTCCAGCAGAGATGGTCATCTATGAAGACTGACTGTTGTGGAGGAGACAATACCGAGGGAAAAAGGGTGTCCCCTGACTCTGGGATTATACAAATCCAAAAGTTAAGGCAAATCTTGACATTTCCAATAAGAAATGAATAGGATATTCAGGGAAAAGTGGTGAGTGGTGATAATGTAGAAAAATTACCAAGTGATAAACGGCAAGAGAGAAAATTGTGAAAATCTTTCTAATAAGAATCAAGGGGAAAAGGAATGAAATAGGCAGGAGGGAGAGTTATAGACAGAAAGGGAGGTAGAAAGGAGAGGAAATAGAGAGAGGAATGAATGAATATGAATTAATTGTGGGGAAAGGAGACAAGACACACATTGGGATTAGGCATAAGAAAAGGCAATGGCTACCAGGTGTCTCTTCCTGCCAGCTCTGGGTGCTTGGTCACCTCTCACATACAAAAGACAGTGAAAATTCAAGTGAGTAAGTGATTACACATCCCTGATCTGTCAGTCCAGACCTTCCTGTGGGTTCTCATTTATGTGGGTTTCTGGGGAAGAGGGGGATGCAGTTCAAGAACTAGAGACAATCATCATGGGAATTTACAAGCTTAAGATTTCATTTCTGGGTTGAATTACTGCCATTCTGTAAATCAAATCTCTTCAGGAATTTTATTTATTCTGCTCTTTTTAAAAATTGTCTCTTACATCCCCTAATTGCTCATTATTTTCCATGATTAATTGATGGTGGAAATGCACATTTTAGGCATCCTATTTCAGGATGCAATCTGAACAGGATAGCACAGTCTTGCCTCAGGAAAATATAAGGTGAGAGTAGTCTTCATATTTATTGTGTTTTGAGCCAGGCACTGTGCCGGACATTTTATAGATAAACATTGGTTCATAAAACCCTCTTAAATCCCCCTAAGAGAGTACTATTATCCCAATGTTTAAGCGAAGAAAATGAGGTTCAGTGTGCTAATAACTTATAAATTTAAATTAGTTATTAAATTACTGAATTTCAAAATTCATAGTATAGACTATAGCAAGCAAACAACAAACCACAAATAAACAGTATATATTTATATATACCTTAACTAATATTTAGAAAGTATGGTAAGTTAACGAAGTCTAGAATATAAATTTCCTTTTCGTATTTCACTAATAAGGAGATGAAAATTATTTTCTAATCAAAATTTATGCCACTCCTGCATAACGTAACAAGTCATGATTGGCATGCTCTGAAAGGTTGGGTACCCTGGCCAAGGAGAAGGACAGTTGCACTTGTCTGTGTATATATGTATGGTTATGAATGTTCATGCACATCTTTGTCTTCTCAATCAAGCAACAATCTAATGATGATGAATGCTTGGTAGGCTAGGCTGGCTTAGGCAACAAGAAGACTCATAAGTATAGAATATGCAATCACATATAGTAGGAGAAAAAGATATAAAATCTAAATCACAACATTAAAGTCAAATAAAAATCATTAACAAAAAACTATTTGCAACTGTTTGTCAAATAAATCATAAAGTTAACAGCTAATCCTGTTGCTCTATAGATGGAAGCACTAATAATGGCCCAAAGACACACAGCCAACCTCCTCATTCTAATATGGTCTCTCCCTTTTTTCCATCCTTCTTTTAAATTTTTATATATGTACATGATTTTTATAGTTTTTCTTCTATCCCACACTGTCCTTCTGGTTTATTTTTGTTCTTAAAGAAATATGACCATTAGTAGTTTTCTCAGCAAATAATCTGTGGGCAGGGAACTTTTAAAGTCCTTTATTTAAAAAATTATCTGTATTTTGCCCTCACAACTTAAGTAATATTTAACTAGGATTACAATAAATTATCTTTAGCACTTTGAAAATATTATTTGGTTGACTTCTGGAATCTATCACTGCAGATGAGAATTATTTTAAATTATTCAATTATTTTGAATTAATATATGATTTCTAATTTAATTTTTCTCTGGAAAATTTCCATATTTTATCTTTGTCCTTCATGATATGAAATTTCAACTACACTAAATGTGGATTTTTCAGATATCCTACTAGACAGGTCTTTGCCATTTAAAGTCTATGTCTTTCCTAATTTCTGGAAAACTAAGTAATTAAAGCTTTAATTGAAGGGTCAATTAAAGTATTAATTAATTAAAAACTTAATTAATTAAAGGATTAAACTCTCAACCTTGATCTCTTTGAATATTACCTTTCCATCTATTTTCTCCTTTGGGCACTACTATTTGCTATGTTACAATTTCTCATTCTGCCATGTTCCTTATTTTCTTATTTTCTCTTCTGTTTATTTTACTTCCATTTATCTTTCCACTTATATAATGGGTTATATCCAGGGAGATTCTTCTAGTGTATTGTTCAGTTAACTGATTCTCATTTCAGTTTTGTCACCTATATTGATTAACCTATTTTTATTAACTTTTCATTTCAATTGCCATTTGTTTTTCCCACATTCCTTACTTGATCCTTTTCATAGCAGCCCATTTTTAATTTTATAACCTCCTGTTTTTCTTGTTATGTAAGACATTTTTATATCTTTAGGCATTTTGCACATACTTTCTTTTAAGTCCCTTTCTGTTTGCCCAATTATTTCTGGTCCTATGAGTGCCAAATTTCTCAATTACAGGTTTCTGGTTATTCTTTTCATGTGTGTTATAATTTGTTGTTGGGACTTCATCTTCAGCAGGAGTTATGTTTTTGTCAGTCTTGCATTCTGGAGATTGCACTATGATTTTGCCCTACGTTGGCCCTACACTTAATAGATTTATAATTACTTTTTCCAAGATCTTGTGGAGCTCATGACTTCAAACCAGTTATTATATTAGTGTTCTTTGACAGTGTTTTTAATCCTTGTCTAGGGCCAGAAGCTGCTCATGTGGGTACATTTTCAAGGTACCCACAGTTTGTTCACTCCTGCTACCTGCTAGTGTGAACACTCCAACTGCTATACCACTATCATTTCTGATTGCCCTACTCCAACATACCATGTCCCAATGAATAGGATCAGCAGGCAGTAGGAACATAAGAAAGCTGCTGCCTTCTTTTAAGGCCAATAATTTCTAAAATTGAATGACCTTATTCAAGAATTAATTACCATAATTTTAAATGTTATGTTCCAGTATAAGGAACTAACATCATGGACTGAGTCTGAAATACCAGACTTAGAGCTAATTTGTCAGGCAACAGCAACGGTGTTTTCAAATAAATTTTGAATCCGAAGTGGTAAAAATTAGATATACCAGTTAGAGTAGCAGTGCCAATTATAGTTCGCCCAATATTCTGATGTTAGAGCAAGAAGGAGAGAAAATGATGGTAGATAGTTGTTTAAATTATTGACTTTATCCTAGGCCTGAGTATTTCCCAATTCTACCCCATACTAGTCATACTCTCCTTAGAGGGGTATTATAACAATTAGATTTAATGAAATAAATTAATGCATGCACACTGTTGAATTTATTAGAGAGGACTCTGAGTAGCAAAGGTCAGAAACAAAATTTGAGCTGGGAATATATTGGCTCACTTAACTGAAAAATCTAGGAGTAGGATGGCTTCAAGTATGACCCAGATATCATTAGAAAGTTTTCTTTCTATCTCTGATTCTGTTTTGGTCTGTGTGTCTTACTAAAAAAAAAACCAAAAAAACAAAAAACAAAAAAACTCTTCTCAAAGGTTAGTGAAGTATAATCCTCAGTTGGATATTTTATCTGGCCAGAATGAGCATTTTTGTGGACAACACCAGGAGGAATGCTGGAGATGACTCTCAATGGACTTGAACTGGTTCATGTGGCAATTCCCCAAGAACCAGCCTGAGTTGTGTGCCTAGGCCAGCGGTTCTCAACCTGTGGGTCACGACCCCTTTGGCGGTCAAATGACCCTTTCACAGGGGTCGCCTAAGACCATCCTGCATATCAGATATTTACATCGATTCATAACAGTAGCAACATTACAGTTATGAATTAGCAACGAAAATAATTTTATGGTTGGGTCACCACATGAGCAACTGTATTTAAAGGGCCAGAAGGTTGAGAACCACTGGCCTAGGCCAAATCATGAGCTCAATCCTAGAGTTTGGGGTAGGAGTTCAAGTGGACGTATGTGTCCCACTTGAAGCTTTGTGGATGCATCCCTTGGCTCTTCCATATGTTTTTCTGTCCCAAGGAGTTGAGCTTGGGCAGAGTCATTATCTTCCTCTCTGGATGGAAAAGTTTCATGCTCCGTATGGAGTTACAGCAGTATGTGCATGTCTGTTGTGTATAGGCTTTATTTGTTATAGAAACCATTTTTGGAGGGAAAAAACTTTCCCACTGTAATTTCAATACCACAGGAATTTGACACTGTGCCAAAAATATTAAACATAATTAGAGTAGCTCTTACGTATTTAGTATTGTGCCAAGAACGTATTTTCCTCAAAGGTATTTTGACTAGAATGCCCTCTGCACAAAAGTAATTAAGGTCAAAGTTATGTCTGATGTGCTCACAGCCATGTACATCATTAATTTCTCATTAAGACCTCCTTCTAGGGTGGGCTCAGGATCAATGATCCTGAATGTAACTTATGAATAATTCATATTTAAATTAAGAAAGTTTTCAACAAGTTAAAAAATAATACAGAATGATATTTTAGAAAGGATAAACATTACATCGGAGTCTATAAATTTGAAATATATATTTTTAAATATCAATTATATCTATATGTGTTATTTACAGTTGACTTTAATCATGAATATTTAAGTTTAGTTTTGAAGGTTTTATTAAATCATCACAGATTTGTTTTATATTTTTATGTACTTATGTGGCCTGAATTTGAATTTATCTATTTACATGTTAATTTTATTGTTATTCTATTTTATATTTGTGTTGTAAGTTTCTTCTCAACTTTTATAGAACATGTTCACTTCCATAAATGCAACTAAGGAAATAGAGATTTAGAAATATAGTCAAGGTCCAGGAAAATATTTTTGTGCCAAGTCAACAATACCTGTAAAGTTAAGTAATGCCTTCTATTTAGTTATACTTTGTTTTCTGGACAATACCCCATCCATGAGTTTTGCTCTGTGAATGTGGTTTGGAGGCAGTATAGAATGCTTGCTCTCTGTACGACAAAGAATTGCTTTACAGGATGCCAGGCTAGGGCCTGATTGGGTTCATGTGGATTTATCAAAGGATGGGCAGTACCTTTAAATAGGACGGGCAAAAGCTGAGACGCTTGCAGATGGCCAGGGAGGGAAAGCAGGCAGCACTTCCTGAACAAACCCAGCCCTCCCATTCCGGTGACTGCCTATGTCCTCCACTTCTGCTCTTCCGCCGGACTAGAACGCGATGTCTCAGCCTGGCGTGGAGTGTTTATCTTCTGATCGTCATAACCGCCTAACACAGGCACTGTGTCCAGTGTTCCACAGTGAACTAGCTGATTGCCAACACCTGGCCTGGATGGCATCTGGTTTAACCCCCATGTGTCTCCTGAAGGGATAGGTATTGATCCTGCTACCTAAACGTACCTGAGCTAGATCTTTCAATCTAAAACTCCAGAATGGGGGTGGGTGGGTGGAGAATTAATGGGAATAAAACCCATATTGAAGAATTGAACCTGTACGGTTTTCTTTAACAATTAAATGTAAGGCATATGTGATAATGCGTCATGCATAGATGTATGTGTGTCATGCATAGATATATGTGTGTCACAAACATTACAGAGATGCCAAACAAATCACAGCTACAGGTGTGCTTTCTAATAATGACTCTTGATCTTCGGTGAAAGGACCCTTTTGAAAATCTGATGAATGATATGGACTGTCTGTGCAAAAAAAATCTTTTATTTACCCAAAATTTGGCCACAGGGCAATCACAGAATCCTCGACACTGAGAAATGAAATAATTATAAGCATATTATCATATAGTCAGTGTCACCAAAGGAAAATTTAATCACTAGATTAAACACCAATGTTAAGTGTCCTCTACTTTAAAAAAAAAATTCCTACTAATAGTCTTTGTTGCTATTGTACAAAGTGGATGGTTTGTGGTGAGGCATGAAGCAGAAGGGGAATTGTAAATCTGTTGCATTGTGGAGAGAGACTTGGATTATATAAAAGTTTGAAAAAACTCACTTGGGAGCTGAATTTGAGGACTTTCATACCCCAAAGGCATGTGGGCAGGCATCACGGTGTCAGAAAATTCTGATTAGACTCCTCTATCCAAACAGGCCTCTCCCTTTATCCTTCACCTTCGATCTCAGAGAGACCATGGTGACTGAGGGAACTCCTGTATCAGGAACATGAGGGAGTCGACGGCTTATCCGGTGGGTAGAAAGATTCTAGGGCAGCAATATGTAAAATAGGCTTTTCCACCTGATTTCCTAATCTTTCTATTAGAAATGATGCTACAAGAAACTTACATTAAAGCACCCATGTGAGATTTATGTAAGATGTCTGAGAATTTGGCTTCTTCACGTACCGAAGAGGAAGATGCTAGGCTTTCTGTCTTATGCACATTGTTCCAGCCCACTGAGCCCTGAGATGGGCAAACCGCATTATAGATCTTCTGATAGCCAGCGGTTAGCCGAGCAAACAGCAATTTTCCAATACAGAGCTCAGTAAGTGTGCCTCAGGGGAAATGGCAGATCGGAAGTCCAACTCCCCATTTTATACTCACCAACTCCAAAGCAGCTCTGAAACAGAAATGGCCAGAGTGGAGGCTTTCTGGCATGTGACCCTACGCCGATGCCTAAAAACGAGGCCTCTTTTCTTTGCAGGGAATTAAAGTGGCATTTTAATTTTTCCTCAGTGCAATACACTGACATCTTTTTATTCTGTAGCTTGTCAGAGGATACTAGTCAGTTGATGCCAGAAAATAATAGTTCAGAAGCATAAAACTCAATATGTATTTAAAAGGAGTTATCTGGTGAATGAAGAAAGCTCCCTAAGTTGTGAGTTGCTTTTTTTTAAAAAAATATATTTTATTGATTTTTCACAGAGAGAAAGGGAGAGGGATAGAGAGCTAGAAACATCGATGAGAGAGAAACATCGACCAGCTGCCTCCTGCACACTCCCCACTAGGGATGTGCCCGCAACCAAGGTACATGCCCTTGGCCGGAATCGAACCTGGGACCCTTGAGTCCGCAGGCTGACGCTCTATCCACTGAGCCAAACCGGTTAGGGCTGTGTGTTGCTTTTTCATGAGAAAGTGAAATAGAGAATGTTCACATTCCCAAATATATACCGATGCCATCACACAGTGGATGTAATTCCATTTACAGTCCTTTCCTCTAGAGAAAACTCATAATGCAATTTATTTATTTATTTTTAAATTTTTATTGATTTCAGAGAGAGAGAGAGAGAGAGAGAGCGCGCGTGCATGTGCCCTGACCAGGAATCAAACTGTGACCTCCTGGTTCATAGGCCAATGCTCAACCACTGAGCCATGCCACCTGGGCTTGTAATGCAATTTAAATTCCACTCTCCTGCTCACACCCTAGGAAGATATTTATCTGTGTATACATCAATTCTCCTGAAAACTGTATAACTCATTGTTGCAATGCATGAAGGAAAATGAAGATAGGCATTCCCATTCTGAAAGAGGGTACCATGATAGAGAAATGCCACATTATTTTATATCTATCTTGTTTTCCAACCTTCTGCAATACCAGTATGTTTATTAATGATACATGCCTACCTAACAGTGTCCTTGCCTTGATATGTCATGAAACGCAACCTCTGCCTGGGAGTTGCTATAGCATGTACAGGAGGAAGAGCAAACCTCACATGGTTTCTTCTGTTTGTTTCATTTTCTTTTTTCATCTTAAATCCTCCCTCTATGAAATTGAGTTTTTATTTATTTTTCTACCAAAGCCTATATCTTCCACCTTCAGATGTCAGGGCTCATGATTTCATTTGATCAAGCCATTCCCAATTTCTAAATATCCCAAGTCATCTGTTATCTAATCTGCTGTTGACTTCTCCTAGTTTATACTTTATTTCAGTTATTGTATTCTTCCTTTCTGCCTGGCTCTATTGCATGGTTTCTATGTCCTTTTTATGCTCGCTATCTCTGTTAAATTTCTCATTAAGTACAATCAAATAGTGCTTATTTCTATAAACTACACAGATTGTTAATCTGCTGACGTGTGAGAAAGTATAATGTTGTGTTAAGGTGCACAAGATGCTAAATTTACAATTGTTTTTAGAGAAAAAGTTCCTCCAGCTCCAGCCGTAAAATACACCCTGTTCAGCAGCCTTGGTGACAGTAGAAGCTGGGACCCCTGGCTCCCTCTGTCTCTAGCACATTGGTGGCAGCTCTTAAGAGAGAAGGCTGGGCAGGTCTGCATGGTTGCATGGTGGGTACAGATCTCCAGGTAATTAGAGAGTCAAGACACTTTAATGAGAGGTGAGCTAAAAGGCATATATTAGGACAGGACTGGGATACTAGTAGGAACACATCAGTTTGTTGTCCTTCCTTCCTTCCTTCCTTCCTTCCTTCTGCTACCTGCCACCCCTTCCTGATAAGCCTATTTTTGCCTCTTAAAGGGTAGTGGGTGTCTCCTGCCCCGTGAAGGTTAATATTTTTTATGATATTCAGAGAGAGACAGAGAGAGAGAGAGAGAGAGAGAGAGAGAGAGAGAGAGAGAGAGAGACATCAATCAGTTGCCTCCCACATGTTCCCCAACCGGGGATCAAACAACATCAGTAGGTGCCCCGACTGGAAGAGTACCTGCCACCGCTTGGTGTATGGGACAATGCTCCAACCAACTGAGCCACACCAGCCAGGGCAGGTTAGCATTTTCTTAACATACTTCTGCTCTGACCTTCTTGACCACCAGCCGCTATCTACAGTTTTTCTGCCTAGGCAGAGAGCAGAGCAATGCATAACCAGAATACATTAAAATGTTTTAAAATAAAAAGTTCAGTTAGCTTTTTTGACTTGCTGGGCAGTTTTATGCCTGTGCATACCTTAGCTGCTTGCAGATGATCAACAGCTACTTGCTTGAACAAGCATTTTGATTTCAAAATACATACAAAGAATGAAAACGATAGACACCAAAAAAGCCATATTGCAAAAATAAATCAAGTGTGGGGAAGGGGAATCAAATTTTGAATTGGGTTATAAAATATACCAAAAAAAATATGGCCCTCATAACCTACTCCTTTCCTAGGAAGTAAACTTTGTAGAGAGTTTTTGTATGTTCTAACCCTAACCCTAACTCTAACTTAGTTTTCCTGTCCCCTAACTGCAACCCTAACTTTATTTTGGAATGGTTTTGGAGTTGCAGTAAGGTTGCAAAGATAGTACAGAATTTTTGTATGCCCCTCATCTGGTTTCCCCCATTGTCAACACCTAGCGTTATCATGGGACATTTGTCAAAACTAAGGCCTGACATAGGAATGTTACTATTAAGTCAACGTCAGGGATTTCCCCAGGTTTTCTGTGATCCAGTTCCAGGCACTGCAGGGCATTTAGTCCTCACATCTATGTAGTCTTCTCTGGTCTGTGGCAGTTTTGTTACTGGAGAAAGACTGGTCTGGAAATAGATTCTCTCACAGTGTTGCAGGAAAGGGATTTCAGGGACACACTCATGGGAGGATTTGAGTGATAGTGGCACGATCTATTAGAGCTGCTGCACTTGACAGCCTTTCCCCAGCTGAGGAAGGCCCTTCCCCAGCAGCCCAGCTGGTAGATGGCATTCACTGTGTCCAGCTACACCATGTCTGATGCCTCCTCCACAACCAGGTGATTCAGCTCCATCTCACTGTGGAAGATGTCCAGCTTCCGGGGCCCAGGCCTGCACTTGGGCCCACCAGGCCCAGGGGGGTCAGTAGAGCCCAGAGTTGCATCCCCCCTGCCCCCAAGGCTGACCTTGTGCAAGTTACTTAACTTTCCTGTGCCTCATTCTCTCCCTGCATGTCCACCTCCACGGTTCAACGGTGCCCGGGCTGCAACTGGCGCTGAGCTTGCGGCTACTAAAAAGAGAGAGTGAGACGGGGGCCTTTGTTAAGCTTTGATTATATTTTCTTGGGCTTGGCAGGGAGAGGCTTTCTTTCAAACTATCCAACCTCTTTTCTGGATCTTTGGGGTTTAGTGCCCTTTTCCTCTCTGATCTCTCCCTCAGGCTTTTCTCCTCCACTTCATGGTCAACATTTTTGCTCCAACTGCATGTGCCTCATAGTAAAAAGACCTCTCCCTGTGCTATCTTGGCTTCTACTGAGCATGCACCTAGCAGAGGAATTTCCCCCTCTCTGTTTATTCCTTCCTCCCTTAATCTGGGGGGAGGAGGTGGTTGTCCCTCAGGCGATTGGGAAGCTGGTCTTCCTGGCCTACTGGGATGCGGCTGATCCCTGGAGTGGCCCTTTCTAGTTAATCGAGCTTCATTAGATGCCTGGCTCCCTCTTCTTCCCTAAATACAGTGGTTCTCAACCTTCTGGCCCTTTAAATACAGTTCCTCATGCTGTGACCCAACCATAAAATTATTTTCGTTGCTACTTCATAACTGTAATGTTGCTACTGTTATGAATCCTAATGTAAATATCTGATATGCAGGATGGTCTTAGGCGACCCCTGTGAAAGGGTCGTTCGACCACCAAAGGGGTCGCGACCCACAGGTTGAGAACCGCTGCCTTAATATCTAACCAGCTGCCCACTGTAGCAGTTTCTCAGTCTTTCCGTCCCTTTCATGACCTCCATAGTCTTGGGATCCAGGCACTCTGATGTTTATCTGATGTTTTCCTCAGGAAGAGACTGGGATTACGGGTTTGGGAGAAATATCACAGAGGTGAAGTCCCCTTCTTACTGCTTTTATCTGAGGGTATGTGACATCATGTGACATTCCTGGCGATGGAAACCTTGGCTGAGCAAGGTCTCTCCACTGCAAAGTTACTACTTTTTCCTCCCCTATTCTATTATTTAGAAACAAGTTACTACATCGAGCCTGTCCCCAAGGTTGGGGGAGCAGAAATTAAGCCCCACCTCCTGGAAAGGGGAATCTTATTTGGAATTTTCCCCAAGAAAGAGTGGTCCCTTCTCTCCCATTTATTTGTTTATTCCATCGTTTATTTATAGCCGTGTGGATTCACATGTATGTACTTCATACTTTGGTTTATACGTGAACTTAGTTGAAGCGTCTTCACACTCATCCTCTGGCCGGAGCAAACACCCTGGGCCAGATACCTTGAAGTGTGAGTCGGCACCGAGCATTTCCACGGAAGGTCCCAGCGTGAGGCACTGATGACACATCCATTAGTGACGACTTAGTCACAGCCGTTTCCTAAGACACCTTTACCAGCGGCCCACACAGCCATTGCTTTTATTAGGTGGCGGTGGCTGGCTTGCCCCACAAGAGTCAGCTAAGGAACAAGCTCTATTACTCACGGAGACACGCTCTGCTCTCCTCTCTGCTCAGAAGGGATCCTGGCACAGCCTAATAAAAAATTCAAGCCCTTTGCTTTCCTCCTTTTTATGGAGAAAGGAAGCTCTTTTTTTTTCCATGGGTAGTCAGGAATTTGACAAATGTACTCCCTCACGTCCAGAAATAAAGTCAAATCATGGGAAAATGTTTAATTATGCATCAGACACATTTCAAGTGAGCTTCATTCTTTAATAATGGAAAAGACATAGGTTTGTTGCATTTCAGTTTTTTCCTATCTAAACAGTTTTCCTTTTATAACTTTAACTTTAGTATGCCACCACATACTAAAAAATGATATTTAGTGCTGACAATATGAGGCATTTATTAAGCCCTCAAAGCTTGCTCTGTAAATGTCTCTTTTGTGAGTCAGAACATACCACTTTACAGGGAGAGAAACTAAGATGGAGAAGGAATCATTATATTTTCGTAATAGAATTAGGCTGAGCCAAAAGTTTTTATTTTTTTCTATAGAAATTTATCTTAAGACTCTCCAAGGACCTTTTATGTTCAAGCACCTGAAACAAGGAATTTTTCTTTTTTAAAATGTATATAAATGAGGTTGTAATGCCCTGTGTGTTCTTATGTGAATGACTTCTTTTTCCCCCACAACATAGTATTTTTAAATTCATTCACATGGATACTTATGGCTACATCTGGTTCATTTTCACATACAAATTTATACCAATTTGACTTTTTACTGTATTCTTGCTTATGTGTTCCATTAGACAAGTGCAAGCATTTCCTTAAGGAACATAACAGGGAGTGGAGTTGCTGGTTATTATATGTTTTCATGTTCAAATTTATTAAGTAATATCAAAAGGCTTTCCAAAATGATTGTACCAATTTTCACTCTAATAGCAGGGCTTAAAAGTTCCCATTACCTAGAATCTAGCCAAGCTTTGGTATTTTAAATTTATGCCACTGTGGCTGATGTGAAATGCTATGTCAGTGTGGTCTTAATTTGGTTACTAATGAAACAGCATTTTTGTGAAATGCCTAGTTATGTGCCTCTCTCCATTATCAATTGGGCTGTTTATTATTTTTTATTAATTTTTAGGAGTTTATACATTCTGGATATTGAACTTCTGACCATTATAAATCTTAAAAACACTTTTCCCCAGTTTGTGCATTCTTTCCATAGTGTCCTTTAATAAACAGAAGACCTTAATTCAGATGTACTTGAGTTTACTAATATGTTCCTTATGCTGTTGTAAAAAATTAATAAATAGAAACCTCATTTAAAGTGAAGCAGGGAGGCCAGTAGGGGGAGCTCTCATGCCCTGCACCAATCACAAAGCACAACAGGAGAAACTTTGTAAAGGCCCTTCCCAACTTCCTTTCCCCTTGGTGAAAAAGCTTTCTCGCCTCTGTTTTAGGGGACTGCACAGGGCTCGCCAAGGTTGTATGTACCAGATTGCAGTTCCTCGTTGTTCCTGAGTAAGCCCATGTTGCTGCAGAAATATCTGTCTTTGTTTATGATCATTAATATGCTCTGCCTTCTTTAACAACAACAATAACAAAAAACCCTCGGTCTAAGACCTAGGTCATAAAGAGATTCTCTTTAATTTTTCTCTTAATAGATTATCAACTGTCTCAGTACCATTTATTGAACACTATGTCCTCTCATTACTAAACTGGGCCGGAACTCTGTAGCTATCAAAGTTCAGCAGATGTGCACATCTATTTCTGGACTTTCTGTTCTCTTCTGTTGCCCTGTTTATATAGCCCTGCAGCAGTACCACACTGTCTTGATCACCAGTTACTGATTTCCAGAAGGCCACGTCCTCTCTCCACCCAAGCTATCACCTTATATTTCTTATTTTTTTTTTTGATTTTTTTTTCTGCCTTTATTTTTTTTTTATTTTTATTTTTCGCTATAAGTATCCATGTAAAACCCTACTGGGATTATGCTGGGGTTCAATTCAGCAGATTGGGAAGAACTAACATCATTATAATATTGAGTCTTCCTATTAATGACTATAAAATGTCTTCAAATGTCTCTCAACAAGTTATATACTTTTTTTCCATAAAGGACTTGAATATCTTTTGCTGGATTTATTACAAGACCCCAAAGCTTCTGATGCTCTTTTAAATATCTTTTTCAATATTGCATTTTCTTAGTGTTCTTGCATCATCGTCTTGGAAAATTCCTGTGCTTCATGTTTAGAGTTGCTCCCAGTGAGAAATTTTGTGTTCTACTAGCACCTGGGGACAGTACCAAACTGGGCAGCCACTTTGGATTTGCAGTTTGGGGACTTTCAGGCTACATAGGTAGTTGGGATTCTGGCCACAGATTGTGCACGTGCCGGCCTGTGACTGAAAGTTCAGAGAGACTTCTCTGCCTCTCCCAGAGTCCCAAGGCAGGGCGTGGCCCATTGGATCAGACCTCCCTCCATGCTCAGATCTCTGGCTGGTCTGGGTACCTACCCACATTTGCTTCTTACAGACCAGGTCTAGGCCACTAGACACAGGCAGATGTCCCTGGACAAGCACAGCTGTTATCCTACAGAGCTGTGTGCAATCCTGCCTTCTGGTTCAAATTGTTTGTCTTCCTTTACCCTCAGCCCAACCATGCTTGAAAAAGATACGTTTTCATTAAATTAAGTGAAGTATTTTAGGCATTTTATCTTAGAAGGAGTTTTCTGTCCATCCAGTTTGCCATATTGCCAAAAAGAGAAGTTAAGTTATTCCCCTCCTGCTTTTCTTACTTAGAAAAAAAAAAAGAGATTGTTTTCTTAATGAACTCACGTTGATTCCACATTCTCTTTAATTACTCACACATATCTGTTTAACTATCATTTTTAAAATTGAATGTTAAAGTCATCAACCTGTACTTTTTCTCTTTTTTTTTTACTTTTCCTCTTAAAAATGTAGACATTTGCTTTCCTCCACTCTTGGCATCTTTCCCAGGCTTCATGCCTTTCAAATCATTACCGGGGGTAACTCTGATGTCACACCTGCCATCTCTTGCAATATCCTCGATGTAATTTATTTGAGCCTGGAAACTGGAAATCCAAATCAGGCTCTCTTATTATCTCCTGATATAATTTGGGTATTTCCCACAATGGTCCATTTTAAAGCCCGGTATCAAGGTTCAAGGCAAGTTTGAAGTTTGAGCAGAAGTTCAGATCCAGAATAAGTGTGTGTGACCACCCCAGAGTTCTAGCTTCTCGAACCAACCCCAGGCGCTCCCTAATGAAGAAGCCCTGAGAGCGTGTGTACATGGGCATGCATGCACGGGGCCCAGAAATCCGCCTGCTAACAGGTCCTCATGTGGTTCTTAGTGCACTAATGTGGGAGGACTGTCGTTCTATAAAGAAGAATATAATGAACTTCCAGGCAGTAGTAAAATTGGGGAAAATTTTGCTTGCATCTCTGAAAGCACACCGTCTCTCAGTAGACAGCCTCTTTGGCTCCACCATTTTCTGTCATTTAGGGCTCTGACAACCCAAGGGAGAGCAAAGGGTAAATCTGAAGAGGAGGGACTGTGCGCTAGCTATTGAGCGAGGGACCCACATGAACGAAGCTATTTTAACTTCCCAGCATTTAGAAACCAGTCTCTCCTGCCAACATGTCAGCAGCCCATGGCCGGGGTCAAGTCGTTTACCCAAATTATAGTAAGAAAACAGCACCACACTTCCCTTTCTAACTGTTGCTAATATTGCCAGATTGCACAGAAACTATAAGTATTTTTAAATAATCAAGTCACATTTTTTTTTATAAAACTCCAAGATGCTTCAATTTCTTCTGATACAAGCAAAATAACTATGGTAGTGAAGATTTATGCACCTAAAATACCTATTTTCAAACCTTTTCTTCTATTATTTCCCCCCCTTTGGCAGAAATACTGAAGTAATAAAAGGAGACTTGGCTTAAAATGGGCATTTTCAAATGCTGTTGAAGTGAAAGTGACACCTTCACCCAGCAAAGGAGACAACACCCTGGGAGCTACCCCAACCTCCTCTGGTACCTATGTTGCTTCACCCTTGGCTGAAGTGGGCTTTAGATTTCACTCAGCTGAAATCTAAAGCAACTAAAACAATTCTTCATCACCCATTCAGAGTTCTAAACCACTTTTTTTTTTTTAGAATTTTTATAATGCCTGTTTTAGAAAAATGAAATATCTAACAGCTATTCATTGTTTCCCAGTTTAATCCACATTTAAGCTTTTTTTGATCTAATAGCTTCCAAGGGACCTACTATAGTAAATAAAAGTAAATTATGTTCTATAAGCCATGATACATATGGGACACAGAATACAATCAAACTGAGGGGAGGAGCTATAGCTTAACCTAAGGCCATAATGCAATCATTTATATTTCTTTTAAGTGGCTTTCTCATCTTTTACTGCAGTGATTCATATCCCTTTTTTTTGCAGCACTATAAATTTCTTTCCATCAATATTTTCCTTTCTTTCTCATTTAATAGGAAACAAAAACAATTTTTAAGCCACATTTAATTTGAGTTAGTGTTGCTTAAAAAGCTCAATTTGTATCATTGTAAAAAGGTGCTATGCTGCAATATTAAACCAATAGGCATGGAAATCCTCTTCTTATTCAAACCAATAATATCTTGTTGTTTCATCTCTAGTATGATGATAAAAGCTAATAAATATCTGATAGAGATTTTTCTTCTATTAAGTAACTTGTTTCCTTTGTTGTTCTGTTTTATACTGGTCTTACCATAATATGTTTGATTTAAATTAAATAGACCAAAATTAATTATATTGTGTTTTAACTTTATTAAAGCTTTAATTTTATACATAGATCTTTCTTATGCTCTTTTGAAAAACTTAGCAACTAGGCATAATTACATTGTCCTTGTTAGGCCCTTAATAAACTTACTTTACGCCTTCATCACTGAGATGTTCTCTTTTTTTCATACTGAATACTTAGAATATAAGTAGAATCCTTTTGGATATGCCCCTTTAGGAGGTAAACCTATCTCCTGTGTTTTTGTTTCAAACTTCTGTTAACTTTAAATACTTGGTTTTAAAGAATGCAACTCGACTCCTGTTGCATCAGAATCGTAGGCCAGAGTAAAGTAAAACAGAAGCTTACAATTAAGCTTACAATTATGATTTAAGAGGAAACCTACTAGTTTAATCCCTGTGCCCAGTCTCCAGCTCTTAGCAGAGATTTCTTCTGCAACATCCCTTCAGCTCTGTAAATTTCCCTAATGACTCCACACACTAACCTTTGATAGCACCTCTATTAGGTGAAGCCATTTCTGCCCTCCCTGGTGGATGCTGGGAAAAGAGACCGTGATGAAACTCCCACACAGCTCCTCCTACATCGTGTATCTGGGTTTCTTGATAGGCAGATAACTCATCTATATTATATATTACTCATGTCTATGACAGTTGGAACAGATTGTTCAACATCATTGAAAACAAGCTGAGATGTTTATAATGAATAGACTTTGACTTGTCAAATTGTTTATAATGCTTTGAAAAATCTAAACACTTAAGAATTGGTGAGACATTTTAGAATAGACTTACACATTTTTTTGCCCCAGACTAGTAGATGGTACTGTTCAATTATGTAATGATTTGTTGGCTCCCCTCTTCCCACCCTCTCCTTTCTTTGGCCATTCGGGAAAAGGACCACCATGTATCCCAACTCTGAAATACATCCTATGTCTGGACAGAGTGACAGCATGCTTCTTAAACCTGGAAACCTCTTTAAGTTGGCTTCACCATAGTTTCTTCTCTGACTTGGTGGTTCAATTCTTGTAATTAGATCCCTGGCCTATGACTCAACAATACTCTGCACCTAGCTGTAGCAAATATATCTTCCTTGGGTCCCTCAGGAAGTCCAGGTTGAACAATGACCTTATTGTTCAACCTGGACTTCCCTTCCCTCCACAGCCACTTTCACACACCCATAAGTCAGCCTCGGTTCATTTCAGTTTCCTCAGCTTTTTCACTCCTGATCCATCTGAATGGCCGAATCAGCCAAATCATTATTGTTACTAGTATTGGCCTAAGTCCTCACCCAGGACTGAACTCTCAATGTGATAAAATTATATAATAGAACAAATCCTATATAATAAAAGGCTAATATGCAAATAGACTGAATGGCAGAACAACCGAACAACCGATTGCTATGACGTGCGTTGACCACCAGAGGGTGTGTGCGGAACATGGCAGGTGTCGGCTGTGGTGGGATGGTGGAGCAGGTGAGTATGGGTGCCAGACCAAGGCGGGGCACCGGTTGCTGTCATCGGGCAAGCCTCTGGTGGTTACTGAAAATTCTTTGCTCCCGCATGCCACAGTCCCACCTGGTGCTCGCACCTCTGCCAGCGCTGGCCCCACTGACACCCACTGCCGGCGCCACTACTGGCACCCGCTGTGGGCACCTGGCACGGGCCCCAATCGCTCAGCACTGTCAGCGGGTGCAAGTGGTGGCTTCCAACCCTGATAGTCCCTGAGGGCTTCTGCACCTCCCCCTGCTCCTGAGGGGTGATCAGAGAAGCAGCCGCCACTTGTACCAGCTGATGGTGCCAGCCCCATTCGCATCTACTGCTGGCAGCGGCTCCGGCCCCAATCGGTTCGTGCCTTCAGTGGGTGCGAGCTGGGTCAGCGCAGTCAGTGCGTGGGAGCAGCGGCAGGCAGCAGGAGCGGGGCTGCTGGCAGACAGGAGATCAGGGGCCACGCTGGGAGGGGCTGGGCAGGGGCATGGAGGATGGGCCGAGACCCACCGCTGTGCCTACTGCAGCCTTGCTGCCCACAGTTCCTTTCAAGGTGCATGAATTCGTGTACTGGGCCCCTAGTATTATATAATATCGTTAAGTACATGTGCACATACACTCAAACATAAGGAATATATTCAATAATGTGATAGATTTTAGTTAATGTTCAAAGTATCAATGTGCTTCAAGCCCATGGATTGGTCTGCTCAGTGTAGGATTTAGTTTCTATTGAAACATGACTTAAATCCTGAATAGAACAATTGTCTCTAAGCCAGTTATGACATGGTTTCCCTTAAGTTGTTCTCTTAGAGCCTTTAAATGGAAGACGTGTTCAACTATTGAAGGAGGAATATTATTAAAACATCTTGGATTAATTCAAACTGATGGTCATCACATGTGACCTCTCTGGGCATATCTGATGGCTGTGGAGATATGCTACTCAGATCTGTCTCCAAAAGAACTTGCTGAAGACACACTGTTGGCTGTCATACCTTCAAATCCACTATGGTGTTCAGACCAATGCCATGCACCTTTGGTTGCTCCCAGAAAATGCCTGAGAAAGGTGGGGGTACTAGAGGTAGGTCTTTACCTTCTGACATGGGGCCCCTTTTACCAGCATTCTTTGCCCAAAGTGTCGCCTGGCCGACACTTTCTCAGGGCAGCCCTGCATCTGATGTTTCTCCAACCCACTGTACTTTCATTTCTCTCTCCTTTTATAGGTGTCAGACCCACACAACTCTCCCTATCTACTCCTTTATTCTTTCCTCTTTCCAGATACTCCCTCAGTAAATGTCACGCATGTCTAATTCTGCTTTAGTATCTATTTCACAGAGGACCTGAGTTGATTCACTCAGGAGGAAAAAAAATGCTCCTAAGCTATCATTTTTAGAAAACAAATTTTTATCATGGCAATTGCATTTAGTCTTCTCCCATGAAACACTTTTAAACCAATTCTAGCATAGCAGGAAACAAAACATTAATTTCCTTTTTCCATACTATACTATAAAGGAATGCCATCACTTGGATAAAAATCATTTAAAAACAAGCAAAAAGCCAAATTCATCCTAAGGCCAGCTGTGCTTGATAAACCCACTCATGGGTAATTAGAAAATGACTTCTTCCAAAGTGTTGAAATGTTATTAAAATGGAAATTATTTTCTCTAGTACGTAGATAAAGCTCTTGTCAAGGTATCATCTCAATCTATAAAAGGAGAATATTGAAGAGAGAAGCTAAAATTTACTTTTGTCTTTATAAAGATGAAAAATTGGGGTTATATGTCGTGATATTAATTCTGTAAGATCTTAGTTTTGGTAGCGGTCTGAGGCAGCATTATCTCCCACTGAGCACGGCTTTTACTAGTGCTGAAAGAGTAATCAGAGAGCAGAGGAAAATCAGGATAGTATTCTACTCGTAAATCACAACAATTGATTCAGAGAGAACAGTCCTGAGAGGCCAGAGGGTTAGTAAACACTGCCATTTTCGATTAATGTGATTGTCAAAAAGGGGGGAGAGGGATACTCAATTTTATTTTGTCTAGGAAATTGCTTTGAAAAATAAACATGCAGAAGAAAAAAAATGCTCCTGAACTATCATTTTTAGAAAACAAATTTTTATCAGGGCAATTGCAAAAAGGGCTACATTTCTTGCTTAGGGTTTAATAATGCAATTAATTTTTTGTTGTCTACTAAACATGCTAATTTTCTTAAAAAAATGAAAAAAAAGAGTCCCTTGTTTGGAAGTAGAAAAGAATTCCTGCAATAAAAGCTCTCTCAATTTCTTCTTGAAAAGAAAGTGTGCAGTTCTCCCAGTTAGGGTTACAGAATTGATGCCTCATCTTGAATTTGGTGAATATTATGAGAAATTACTTGAGTCAAAATGTGGTTAAGATATATTAAATCACTATCGTGATTTTCTTCAGAGCAAATGCTTCTGTGAAAAGCCCATGGGAAGACACATTATGGAAATTAGATTGAAAATCTCAACCCTGGACTGAAGCACTGCTGGAATCCTTATTAATTTTATGTATATTTTGTACTAAAAAAATTCAGAAAACCCTGAGAGGTAGAGATGATTCTGATTCTTGGCAAATCTATCACATGAGAGGAAATAAAGAAAACTTTTATGGGTCTTAGGGTGCTTGATTTTACAAAATGGCTGAGGATAATGCTTGAACATTATTCTGGGCAGGCCAAGTGACATCTAAGCAAGCTTCTAACCAGGAAGTCATAAAAATGATGAATGTTAGGTCATCAAAAAAGTGACTTGAGGGTCATGGGGAGATCAGCTGTGCAGGCTGGTCTACTTTAGCAGCTCAGGTGTGCAGTTTTTGGGCCTAAATCAAAGCATAGAAGCACGGAGCAGACTGTTAAATCTCAGAGAGAAGGCAGGGATGGGTGGGTGAGTGGGAAGAGATCAATAAAAAAACTTGTATGCATCTATGCATAACCCATGGACATAGACAATAGGGTGATGAAGGCCTGGGGCAAGGGCAGGGGCAGGCTAGAAAGGATCAATTGAGGTGGGGGGGAAGAGGGACATATGTAATACTTTCAACAATAAAGATTAAAAACACAGATAAATAAATCAGAGTTCGGGAAGTCAGAATGGGAAGGATGAGGGAAAGTGGAGCATTGCAAGTGTGGCCAACTGTTTGAACTCTAAATCCAAATGTCCAGTCTAAGGGATGGGAGAAAACACTTGTTTTCTTCATCTGACTGACTCCTCTTCCTTTATTACTTGGGTCCCCATCTTGATACCCATTATTATGGTGACAACAACAGCAGCTGACACTGAGATGATGTTTGTTTATTTTAATGGTACATTCGAAACCATTTTGAGGAATTATTATTTTCCTCAATTTTCAATGATAAGAAAATGAGACTCACAGAAATTTAGGAATTCATCTCAAGAATTATAACCAGTCAGTAGTTGAGTTGGGACTTCTTGTTCTGTTTTTTGTTTGTTTGTTTTTAATTTCACTAGATCTTCAACAGAGCATTCCATGATAAATCGGTATAGAAGTGTAAGCATGATCTAATACACATTGGCAAACATCACAGGCTGGATACGGTCATGTGCTGCTTACAGACAGGGAGATGTTCTGAGAAGTGTGTCCTTAGGCAACTTCGTCATTGTGTGAACATCACAGAGTGCACTTACACAAACCTAGATGGTGTAGACTACTACACACCGAGGCTATGTGGTATAGCCTATTGGGTCTCAGCTACAAATCCGTACAGCATGTCACTGTACAAAACATGAGATTAAATCATGCCTAAAAGAAAATTATATAATCAAGAGACACAGTAAACACGAAGCATATGAGGCACACTTCTTTTATAAGCAGAAAGAATATACTGTAAAATAATGATAAAGAGCAGAGTAAATACATAAACCAGTAACAGTCATTTATTATCATTATCAAGTACTATGTACTGTGCATAATTCTGTGTGCTATAATTTATAAAACTGGCAGCGCAGTAGGTGTGTTTACACCAGCATCACCACAAACAGGTGAGTAATGCATTGTGCTATGAAGTTAGGACAGCTACCACTTCAATAGGCTCCATTAAAATCTTCTGGGACCATCATCATATAAGGGGTCCCTTGTTGATCAAAACATTGTTATGCAGAATATGGAAGAATGACTGCATATGACTACATATGGAAGAACACCATGTGGCAAACATAGCACAGAATGGTGACTGGATGACAGGAGACTCAACATATAGTAGTAGAATATGAAATATAGATACACCTTAACACCAGTTTTCTCAGGAAGAAGTTAAATTTCCCCATGAAAATCAGCATCCACTATCTGTACCAGGCCAAAATGGATCTGGAAACTTCCAAGTAACGATGTCAGTATTCCAAAGGAAGTTTTATATTCTGTCTTCTTGTGAGTCTAACCATCTTCTTGCTTTGATTATACTGAGAAGAACTTTCCTTTTATCAATTATTGTTTTGCTTTTCTCTTTTTTAAAAAAATGTATTTTATTGATTTTTTTACAGAGAGGAAGGGAGAGGGATAGAGAGTTAGAAACATCAATGAGAGAGAAACATTGATCAGCTGCCTCCTGCACACTCCTGACTGGGGATGTGCCCACAACCAAGGTACATGCCCTTGACCGGAATCAAACCTGGGACCCTTGAGTCCGCAGGCTGACACTCTCTCCACCAAGACAAACCGTTAGGGCTGTTTTGCTTCTCTTAACGTGCTAATCACCAGCCTTTACCAGTGGAAATAATCACAACGTTCAATCTGTGCCCAAGTGGAAAATTGCAGCATTTGAGGTTATCGTGTCATGGCCGGCAGTCTACAGCCAAGCTCATCGGCGAGCCGGACTCACACCAGAGAGGTGCGTAAAGTGTTTCCACCTCATTACCATGAACAGCAGGAATTCGAAATTCTGTCTTAGAAATAGGTCAGTGTTGGGGGCACAGAAGGGCACTCCTGATGAAGCCATCTGGCTGGTGATAGAGAAAATATATTTGTGTTATCACTGAAGCCACAGCACTATGCATCAAAAGTGGGTAGTTAATGACTTTAACACATTAGCATTTATATATGATGAAGTATCTATCAGTGATGAGTTTTTAAATTTTATTTTATACTTTAACTACAGTGAAATTTACTTTATTGGGGTATGCATCTACGAGTTTTGACAAATGCAAAGTCATGTAACTCTAACTAAAATCAACCATAAAGATAGAGAAATGTCCTCTTGCCTCCAAAAATTCCTTTGTGCTTTCAATCTGTAGTTAAATATCTCAAAAGGAGACATATGTAATATTCTTTGTAATACTTTAAGCAATAAAACAATAATAAAAAAAATATCTCTCAACCCCTAACCTACTAGAAACCACTGGCCTATTTTCCATCACTATCTTTTGGCCTTTTCCAGAATGGCTCATAAATAGAATAATACAGTATGTAGCTTTTAAGTCTGCCTGTTTTCATTTAGCAAAAGTTAGGGGCAATTTTTTAAAAAGTAAGCAATAAAATAACTCCTAGACTTCTGAGATATAAGCCTTGCTCTGCTCATATCTGATATAGAAGTTGAAATGAGCTACACAAGAGAGGTGGTAACGTAAGCAGCTCAGACCCTTTGTCTACTTTGTCCTCTCCTGGGGCTGGAAGCAGCTTACAGGCCATCTGGTCCAACCCCTTCATCATAGAGTTGAGGGAGCTGTGGCCCAGGGAGTGACAGGGTCAGTGATTGTGGTAATACCAGGGCAAGCATTCATGCATCCTGATCGCAAATGCAATCCTCTTTTGACTTCACTTCTAGCTACCCAGCAATGCAAAACTTCTAAAATGAAAATCAAATATAAGACTCTCTTTATATAATGTGTTTGTTCTATAGGCATCCTCTTAAATTTCCATTTCAAATAAAAATAAATCATCAAAAAGAAAAATAACAGAAACCCTGGTATGATTAGACTCTACTATGTAGTATGCTTGCTTCCTGTCTTAGTCCATTCGGGCTGCAATAACAATACCATAGACTATTTATTTCTCACAGTTCTGGAGGCTGGGAAGTCCAAGGTCAAGATGCTGGCAGATTCGGAGTCTGGTGAGAGCTGGCTTCCTGGGTCACAGATGGCTGTGTGCTCACATGGCAGAGGGACTAGGGGGCTTCCTGGAGTTTCTTCGATAAGGGCACTAATTCCAAAGGCCCCATATTGGGAATTGGGATTTAACACACAAATTTTACAGACACACGAACATTCAGTCTATAGCACTTCATATTATGCATTACATAAAGATGGGAACTGGTAGAAAATTGAGCATTCCTTCCTTATATAATGTGTTTGTTCTAGTCCATTCGGGCTGCAATAACAATACCATAGACTATTTATTTCTCACGTTATATATGACAATTGTGATGGGAACTGATAGAAAATTGAGCAATCCTTCCTTAAAAATTATGAAAAGCAGATTGTGATTTAAGCGAAGAGCACAGATGCCTAGCTACTCCCCACCCCCAGTATATCCCCTCTCTCTCTCAGTATCTGCTGAGACTTACACACCAATGTAGATAACAAGAAACAATGCCAACATTAGTTCAATTTATTATTTAAATCTAAAAATGCTTGACTTTGAAACAGGTCATGATATTAATGTTGTTTGCATGTGAAGGAGCTCATTTGCAGGTTTCTTTATAGAACTTTTTGGCTCCTTTCACTTAGCCAGATCTTGGAGTCAGTAAACAGGTTTCATTTTTAATTCCTCAGAATTTCAGTACCTGCGCCAAAGATGACAATTGTGATGCTTTCAGACTATAATTCCATTCCAAGTGAAACCATCTCTCCCACTTCCTGCTAAAGAGAAAGCCCTGTCAAGGCCAGCGGACCCCTGTCTCCCACCGCCCAGGTCAAGTTGTCTACACCAGAAATGTACTTCTGACGCAGGGTCAGCAGTCCATAGTGTGGACAGTATACAAGATGTGGTCCGGTACAAAATGATAAGGAAAGACAGCCAGGTATTCTCTCTCAAAAATTCAAATTAAAAATCTCAAATTGAAGAAAGCACCAATTGTTGGAGCTGCAAGGTCGTACTATAGACAGGGGCTGGAGACCTTCTAGGGTGGGAGCTGGAGTTATAGGAAGCAGGAACCATGAGAAGCAGGTAAAGGTAGTGAGTGGATGGAGGCCAAGGCATGTATGCCTGTCTCCTGGAGTGAAGCTGAGCTGTTGGTGGAGCTGTAGAGTGGACAGCAAGGACCTGCCTTCCCCTGTGCCTCTCTGTCTGGGGTTTTCCTGTTCCTGTCATATCCAGTCTTACATGAACCACCCTCCTACTCCCATTGGAAGCAACTTGACTGAGTCTCTCTAGTCTCTGAATCAAAAATGCTTTAGATTCTATTTCTACAAAACTAATGGCAAAGACTCTCCTCAATAATAAAAGCAGGTGGTAGAGTTTCTTGAGTACAAATGAAAATATTTTGTTCTTAGTAAAGTCAAATTTTACATTTATTTGTTGAGTATGTGAGGAAAAGAAATATGGGTTAATATGTCTGGAGAAGAATGTTTTAAATAAATAAAGAACTTGCTTTAAACTCCCAAATATAAGCAGTAATATGGCTAGTAACTAGCAGACTGTTTCCAAATAGAATTAGATAAAATTTTTAAAAATAAGTCATATTAGTAGTGAGCATATTTATAAAATGATTTCTTGTTGGAATTTTAAGACTGGTTTTTGCTCCTTTTATGTATTTTTAAGTATTTGTTTTCTTCTCCTGGAATGCCTTATTTTATCATGCTCCATTTTCAAACTCTCATTCATCCTTCAAGTTTTAAGTTATGCAACAGATTTTCTATGTAACATTCCCCAAGTTTTCTTGTTTTAATTAGTTTCTCATTTCAGAGTATAATTGAATTTCTTTCACAACACTGATCATATTCTATTTACAGTATGGCTATTTACATGCTATATACTACTTTTTCTAGTCTGTAAGATTTTCCAAATCGGAGACCTTTTTTGTCATTTAGTATTGAGAGAAAGGATAAAATATATTAAAATATATCAAAGTACCTTTTTCTTTATAGGTTCCTGACTGTGACACTTTCCCTTTTTAGCCATAACACACACTCATTTAGGAAGAAACAGATAGGTAATAGCAGAAATGCAAAAAGAAAGGATTGATACCCATATCAGAGTCAATATATATCAGAGATATTTCAACTTACAAAAGAGATTCTCTTTTTAGAGAAAAGAAGTATGTGCTAATCAAAAAATCAGGCGTAACACACAGCTAGAAACAAGTGATTGTAAGGTTAATAAATGGTTCTGGAGGAGGGACTTAGGGTCAGCCGGTTTGCAAGGGCTGGGTCATAAAAGAAACAAGAGAAGAGTGACCAAGGGACTCATGGACCGTGCGGGACTTCCTGTAGCAGAGACTGGCCCACTCTGCCCCAGTGACTTAACAGTGACTTACCGTAATCTATAGCCAGCGGCTGGGAGCAAATTGTGGGCATTAGAACAACACCAAAAATGCATCCATATGTCTTAGTCTGCTCAGGCTTCCAAAACAGGCTACCATAGACTGGCTGACTTAAACAACAATATTTATTTATTTATTTATTTATTTATTTATTTATTTATTACCCCTCCTCCTCTCCTCCCTATCCCCGCCCCACTCCCACACCACTACCACCAGAGCTGTCTGCCGGCTCTCTGAGTTTGTCTCTACTTTGTGAAACAACAGCCATTTATTTCTCTTAGCTCTGGAGGCTACCAGTATTTTAAAGATGTAAAATGAATTTCAATGAGAATGTTGAGTTTGGCTCAACTTAATTAGAATTAATGATATAGTATTGTTCTCCTCTTGAGTCTGTAAAAATCTCTCAATGTATCAATGTCCCAAGTGATATTAGCATAATTTGGGGGCAGAATTTTTTTGTGCTTCAGATATAAGTGTCTTCATCTTTATTGGAACTTTGCACCCTGGAGATGACACTAAGGACGAATAAAGGAGAGCAGTGTTCACTGCATCAGCTACACATTTACTCATTAACATATGAGGAGAATGTCTATTTTTTCAATGTCATTCAAAGTCCTGTCTCTGTCTGAATTTTCAAATAACTCATTTGGTCTAATGAAGGGCAACACTCTGCTGCCTCTTTCCTCACTTCCCTCACCCCTTTCATCCTGTCATGAAGGTTGACATGAAAGAGAGACTGAAGGCAGGATGAGGAGGTTGGAAGCAACATGTAAACTTACGAGACAGTGGTGGTGAGGTGGAGGAGCAGGAGCAACACTGAGAACGAAACAAAAGGGAAAGGCAGCTGGTAAACCTGGGGAGAGTATAGGATGTGGCAATTTAATAAAGAGCAGAACAGGGGAAAAATCAAAGATAGCTCTAATATTTTAATGTGGCAGATTGGAATTCTGCTTCACACATGTTCAAAAAATGTTTCCAAGTTCCTACGTGCCCTGGAACAGTAGGGCAGATTTCAGAAGAAAATGGTGTTGGTGTAAGTTACAAGGTTAGTAAAAGGTTATAGATGACAAACAAAATTCAGAAATTGGGAGGATCACTCTTATCAATTAAAGATTACTAATGAGTCCATCGAAGTCTGTTGACATAAAATGAAGGGTGAAATGCTGAAGGATGGGAGGGAAAGTGATTCCTTCTATTTACGACCCTGAAACCCATTATATAGTAAGGAGAATTAAGTAAGAATTGTATGTCTGGGAAGGCATTCTTTAAAAAATATTCTAAAATTGAGAAAAAATGAATTAGGACAATATGTTCCTGTTTTCATGAAAATTTTATTTTAGTGGAAACAAGGCATTGTATGATATTGTTGACATATTGATTATATAATTTAATGCAAGCTAAAATGTTTAAATTCTATAAGAAAAAAATGATGCATAACTATAACTGATTGTATTCATTATTGGGAAAAAATTATGTCAATACATTTAATGCAATAATAACTCAGTAAGCTCCCAAAATGATAAACAGGGTTTCATGGACACGAATCATTAAATGTGGCAAAGGAAGGCATTATTTGACTAAAGTTCTAGAACAGGAAATCAAACTTAATTATATTAGAAGGTCAATTGCTATTAAATTACTGGCTGTTCTCCCTGAAGTCTGACAACATGACTCTGCACTCTGATCCCTCACCATCGATTAATATGTAAGCAACTGTTTAAGAAGATGAACAATCACAGCAGAAGTAAACTTAATTTTGCCTATGGTTGAAGTATGATCTGCTGTTCTCCGTGACCGGAAAAGCCATGACACCATGTTGGAAATATCATTTTAAGAGATGGACACGCAACACTAAGCTGGACATTGGCTCCACTGCTTCATCCTTCACACGTAGCATGAAGTTGGTGTTTGCCAACTCTGTTCATAGAACTCATTTTTTTTACACCACACTGTTTCTTTTCTTTATAAATTTATCCTGTTTATGTTTCTGC
This sequence comes from Myotis lucifugus, assembly GCF_000147115.1. Classification (NCBI taxonomy): domain Eukaryota; kingdom Metazoa; phylum Chordata; class Mammalia; order Chiroptera; family Vespertilionidae; genus Myotis; species Myotis lucifugus. The sequence goes on along the minus strand of NW_005871065.1, from coordinate 11,614,121 downwards.
TTCTGTCTTTTCCAGTAGAGAGTGAGACTCATTACGTTCAGGAAGCTTTCTTGTTTATTGCAATATCCCCAGAGCCCAGAGCAGCGCCTGGTGATAATAGAAACCAAATAAATGTTGTCAAATGAGAAAACAAACTGTAAAAAGGAACGAAAATAATCTAACTGGAGTAGAAACAGAATTATAATGAAACGTGTACATAATATAGTTGGTCCACTCCCTGAGTGATGTTAGAAGCCCAGGTTCTGATTTCCATGTGATTGAAGGTGTGACTCATTTAATGGGAGTAGATGAGGCCCTAGTGTCCATGTGCTGCTCCTACATTTTCTAGTCTCTTGTTTCAAGAAGTGCCCCTGAATGCACCCCACACTCATATTTATAAGCAAGATATTTGGATACATTTTATGATAAATTTTAAGATGGAGCCTGGCCCATGCGACTCAACTGATTACCATTTTACTGGTGAGTTATTTCACAAATATTTATGTAGTTCTTAATGTGAGCTGGGAATGTGCTTGTTCTTAAAGGTACCAGAGACAAACAACCTGGATATGGCCCCTCCCTGACCAGACGATTTTGATAAGGCCAGTTCAATGATATGTGAGGAAAATTAAAGCAGGGCAAATATGAGCTGGGACAGTTTTGTAAAGTTGGAAAACATAAGACTGTCCTAAGGGGAAAATATTTAACCTGACAGATTTAGTTTAGGCAGGGTAAAGGCAGAAAGAAAATGGTCCTTATGATCCTCTGAGCTTCAGTACCTACTGAGACAGTCTCTCAGTGCCCCCATTCAAAGGTGGAGGAAGAAAATCTGATTGTCTCATCTTGAGTTAGATGCCCCCCTCAGTCCATTCAGTTGTGGTCAGTCCAGAGGTACAGGGCCAACTGCCCAAACTCATCCTGTGGACACAACCCTAGCAGGACCCATTAGAAGGGGAAGTGGATGAGGAAGCAGAACCTGTCTGGAACACAAAATGCTCTTTCATATTATGGCCTAATGTAAACCTTACTTCCCAACGAGGCTCAATGCCATCGTGGGTCATGGTCCCCAGAGTAGATTATTTACTAGATGTACCCATAGGACTCAACATATAGTTGTGCTCATGACTAAGATTGATTACAGGGGAAGAATACAAAAGCCAAATTATCAAACAGAAAGACACAAGAGCACAGTCAAGGGGAGACCAGGGCAAGCTTCCAGAGCCGTCTCCCAGTGGGGTCACACAGGCTGCGTTTCAAGGCACTTCAATCAGAAAAGAGATGTGACACGTGTGAGAAGCTGCCAACCAGGGAAGCTCATTAGAGACTCAGGCCCAGGGTCTGGTATAAGGGTCTGGTCTCATAGGTCACCCCTGCCTACAATACACCCAAATTCTAGACTCCCCAGAGGAAAGCAGGTGTTCAGCACAAGCCACGGTGTTTGGTTGTTGCCGTAAACAGTTTAAGCACATTGAACCTCTGCTTTTGTCATTTAGAAAATGGCAATAGGAGAGTCCCCAGTAGCCAAGTTCCCAGACACCAGGCAAGGGCCAACCTTGCCAGCGGGCTTTCCAAAGGACAGCCATCAAGCCTGCTATGTTAATTCTTCCTGCTTGCAGTTTCTCGGCGACCACCCACCCTCTATCCACAGTAGGAAAGAGACCCAGTTTAGGCCCATGCTATGGGGGACAGTTTGTATTTAAGCGATATTAGCATTGCATTTGATGTTTATTTTTGTAGTTGGCCCTGCCTTAAGCACAGTTCATTTTTCTTGAGTATCGAGTGTCTTGTTGAACGTAAACCGTAACCTTAGTTACCATTTGTCCAAATGGTTGTAGATTTGCCTGTTTCTTTAATATTTCCACACATTTTAACCAGCCCTTCTATTGAGAGTCCCTGCATTTTGTCATACACAGGAATTAGTTGTCCTTCACAGCAGAGGTCAGACTGCAGAGAGAGTTGTCTGTGTGAGGCGTGACTGTGAAAGGTACTGTAGGTTTAGCTCTTCAGTGATGCTCTGCAGGGCTTGGTCCCCTCCCAAGAGAAAACCAGCTGACCCTGAGTAATTATCTCAGGATTCTTTCCTTTTTTTGGGATTTCTGTCCTAACTGAGGTGGTCCCTTGCCACTCTACCTTCCTCTTTCTTGTCCCCTCACCTTTATTTGCTTCCCTCTCTTCCGTGCCTCAGCCCTCAACTCCAGGGTCTCGGCTTCAGCTCTGCTCTAAAAGTTCTCAGTAATGTTGATTGTGGGGCTGGCTCCATGAGTGAAGGGCAGCCAAAGATCCTTAGCAGGCGTTTTACACTCTTCAGCTTGGAAGGTGTAAAACACAAATGTTTACCCTGCTGATATTGGGTATCTCTCAGAGCATAACTTCTAAGTCACTGCTTCCCTAGTCCAAGTCACAAAGACTCCCTTCTCACTACAGAAGGGCAAGAAAAAGAGATGAATAGAACATAAAATTCCTTCCTGCTACCTGTGTTGTCCTCCCATATCTAATACACCCACCCTCCTCTACTCGGCCGGTCGTTCGCTCTCTGGGTGCAGCCCCTTTGAGAAGCTCATCTTTGTTGGATTACGGGAAGACAACCAGAACTTGGACACAAGGAGGCAGGCTTCCAGCCATGATTATTGCTGACTTTATCTTGCTATTTTCCTCTGGTATTATAGAAATGGCTTCACTTGAGTAATGTTAAAGGAGATTTCATTGGAAAGAGCACTGATTAAGTTGAATTGTACAGGAGTCTTCCTGAAAGCTTTGTGAATTACTTTAATGGGAAACTCTAATGCCACTTTTTCGTGTGTGTCTTTGAGAAAAATGAAATCTCTTCTTCCGCTGTGTTCCTTTAGCTCACTAGGAGGCTGAATGTCACAGTGTCTGGAAAAAATTAGCTAGCTACACTTGAGTAATCACTTTTAAAGTTGTCTTGCAAAAATTCTTTTACAGCTATAAAGAATAGTGTTCCATTCCCCTAAAATGATGCTTAATCATATACTCTGTGATGAATAGTGCTTATCTCTAGAGAAGGGAAGAAAAGGGAAAAGAGAAGGGCTTAAGGGGACTCTCACCTTTTATTTCACATATTTCTATATTGTTTAAAGACATTATAATAAGTATATACATATATAGTGTCTGGCTTATATACTAGTGTAAAATATATGAAAAAATAATTTTGGATAAAGTTAGAATTCAAGATATACATACATGCTGATTTTTAATGCAAACTTTTATTTTTCCCTCTGCTTAAAAATCATATTAAATACTCATGTTTTTGTTACCATGTGTGATTGTATTCAAATTGTCAAAATTTCCATTTCTTTTAGATTTTTTTAAACAGGACAGGGCAACCTAGAAGAACATCTCTTAAATTTGAGTGTGATTATTGTAGTGTAATAACAGCAATACTGATTGTTGCCTTTTATTGATTGGTTATTATTGACGGTCTCACTAATTATTTTTAATGTTTATTAAACTTTACAATAAGCAGGCACTGTGTTAAGTATTTTATGTGCATTATTGTAGTTGACTCACAATAACACATGAGGTGGGTTTTATCATTTTTTGCTCTTCCCAGATGAGTACAGTGAGCTTCAGCTAGTCTATGAAACCCTGCAGCTACTGAACACCATGGCTAGGATATGCCCCAGACCGGCCTGCACACAAACCCTGTAGAAAGGTAGCAGTCACACACTTGGGCATTAAAAAGTGATGGGATTCAAAATTGGCCTCTACCAGGTAGACACTGTGGGAACAGATTACTTCAGCTCTGTGTGTCCATGTCTGCGGAATGCAGGCCTTATTTGTAAAGTGAGAGTAATGATTGATATGCCTCAAAAGTGGGTATGAAGATTAAATGAGATGATCTTGTAAGGTACCCAGTAACATTTCCAGGAATGATAGTTACTATAGTTACTATTATGCCTAATAGACACTGCTGCAAAGAGCTTTGAGCTCTCTCTCTCTCTCTTTATGCAAGAAACTATGCATTTTTTTCCTTAGACTTTACAAAACTATGGACAGGAGTTAGTACTGTCTTCATTTTTATAGACAACCAAAACTCAGATAATTTATATGACTTGCTCAGAATCATGAGGTTTTAAAATTGGGACACAAAGATTCCAATTCAGATTTCTCTGACCTGATGCCCAAGCTTTGCCCTCTATGTCACTGGAGAACAAAAACCAAAGTGTATGGAAATGCACATTGACCACCTCTGTGACATCAAGTGAGTCTGGACCTCAGCACCCAGCTCCTTGCCTTTGCTGCAGGAAGAGGTGATGCCAGCGCCTCCCTCCCCTGGGCCCCCAGGTCATGGAGACCCTGCATGGAAGTACCTTGTACCCAGCCTGACCAGCTCGGAATGTCAGAGCCACTGCTGTCTCTCCAGCATCCAGTGATGCTCAGCCCCAGCACCTTGCTAAGTTCAGTAAATTTCCTCCAATCATATACTGGATGCTGATAATATCTGTAGATTGGTTCTGAAACTTACTATCAAATACAGGTGAAAATCTCCTTTACATTGGAAACCTCACACTAAATGTAATATATTGCTGTTATTATTCAGATTCACAAGGGCTTCAAGTGAAGTCACGACTGTTCCCAGTAGCCTTGGCATTCCTGAGTACTACTCCGCCCCCAGAGCCACATATTGAACTTGTCCACATTTCAGTACACACGCCCCCCCCCCCCCAAGTCCCAGGACTATCTTTTGTGCAAAGTTTTGTGTCAGGTGTTCTAGAAATATCCTTTCTATCAAACGTTTTTAATAAGATATTTTTTAAAATATATTTTTATTGATTTCAGAGAGGAAAGGAAAGGGGGAGAGAGAGAAACATGAATGATGAGAGAGAATCATTGATCGGCTGCCTCCTGCATGTCCCCTACTGAGGATTGAGCCCACAATCCAGGCACGTGCCCTGACCAGGAATTGAATCGTGACCTCCTGGTTCATAGGTTGATGTTCAATCACAGAGCAACACCAGCCGGGCTAGTAATATCTTTTTTTTTTGTTTCATTTCATATTTCCCTCCACAGGACAGTTACACACACACACACACACACACACACACACACACACACACACATATATATTTTACTACTATGTTAGGAAATTAAAGCAAATTTTTCACAAAACATGTTTTCACAAGACCTTTTAGAAAAAAGCAAGCCATCTAATTTTCATATGGAAGAATATTTAGAAGAAAAAGCTCAGAGTCACCATAGCATAAGTGAGTTTTTTTATTCTGTGCAATTTGAAAAGGCAGGGAATAAACCAATTATGGTGGGAAACAGATTCCTTTTTGCTAGGAAACTAGGTAGAAGGAGAAGATAGTCATTATCCCAGAGGCCTGCAATGGTTCTCAACCTTCCTAATGCCGCGACCCTTTAATACATTCCTCATGTTGTGATGACCCCCAACCATAAAATTATTTTCATTGCTACTTCATAACTGTAATTTTGCTACTGTTATGAATCATAATGTAAATATCTGATATGCAGGATGTATTTTCAGGGGTCGCGACCCACAGGTTGAGAACTGCAGACGGCAAGCTGCCCCAGCACATGTAACACTGCAAAGGAAAGCAGGGATGCAGCCTTAATTTTAGCAAAGCAGAAGCGTATGAGAGCAAATAATGAATAACTGCCATGACCCATGTTACCCGTTTCTTTTCACTCTCTCTCTCTTCTCTTAATTAAAAAAGCATTGTCTATTGCTAACAGAGTAAATTTTTTAGTTTATTTAGAAAAAAACTCTTCAACTTCAACATTTTGGGGGAGGGGTGTCTTGTTGTAAGGGAATATAATAAGTAAGAATATAAAGTTGCTTAAATTTTTTTCTTAAACAATTTTAAAACTTAAATTATAAAGAGCATAGCCTGATCATTTCAGTGATGTTTTCTGTCTGGAAGTTTCTATCATTTGCATATAAAACTATATTTTCTTCTTTTCTTCTTTTTCTCTTCCACTGAATAGGCTGTTAATTTTGGAGTTTAGATTATGAGTTGGATAATTATAAAAATTGTATTGTAGTCAAATTATGCTCGTATAACGTTTGTGTGATCAAACCCTTATCTTTCTCCATCCTCTTTTCTTTTAGAACAAAAAAAACTACAACAACTATGACTCAGGTTATGATCTGTTTTTCCAAAATACAGTAGAAAAATTATTTTAAAGGGGAGCATATATAGTAATAAAATTGTGACCTCTTTGTCTTAGACAATGACAGAGAGTTGTCACTTTAGTGAGAAATTCAACAACTGTGCTCAGATCAGGAGAATGCAAAGCATTAGTGTTGTATTAGTGTTGTGTAACTTTCTATTGTGTGTGTATGTGTGTGTGTGTTATTAATAATGGTTTTCCAGCTCTGGCCAGTATTTCTCAGTGGTTAGAGTGTCAGCCCTCACACTGATTCCCAGTCAAAGGCACATACTTGGGTTACAGGTTAGTAGATCCTGTCCCCAGGTTAGGGCATGTGAGGGAGGCAACCAATTGATGTATCTCTCTCATATGGATGTTCCTCTCTCTCTTTCATCTCTCCCTCCTTCCCTACCTCCTTCTCACTCTCTAAAAAAAATCAATGAAAAAAATATCTTCCTCTGGTGAGGATTTAAAAAATAATAATAATGGTTTTCCAGATTGGAAATAGGTCTAGGGTCCTGGGCTTCATAGTTTGATTGACCTTAACATCTTTCCTTATTTCTTAACCACCAATTATGACAAAACTCAAAAGGTCCGGTAGGTTCTAAATACATCATGGGAAGTTAACTAGATACAGACTTTTAATGATGTAATATAATATTTTGGATGATAATCAACTTGACTTTACAAAAACATAATCCTACAGAATAATACACCTGAATGATGTACAGATTTGTAAAATGAAGAGCAAAGAAATATAACTTATCTTAAATTTCCTCACCATCTGGAGTCTTTCCAAGAAAGTACTACACACAAACTCATTTTCCACCACATAAAATAGAAAATTTGAAGAACATTTATTATAAAAAGTAGTAAAGTAAGGAAAGCATGGGCCAAACAAACTATGAAAATGTGGTAAACAAACTAGAATGCCTACCACCTTAGAGGAATGACAACATGTAGTGTGTGTGTATTAGTTTGGCACCAATTCAAATATTTGGAGTAGTTTTTTTCCACTTCTTGGCTCAGTCCTAATATTGGCATTGAGGTTAATCCTCCTCTGTGTAAAGGGGAATTATAAAAAAAAACTTGACAACCCTGACCTTTTTAAAAATTGATTTTAAAAAGAGAAGAAGGGGAAGATAGAGAGAGAAACACCAATGTCAGAGAGAAACATTGAGACATTGACTGGTAGCCTCCCATATGCATTCCCATCGGGGATCGAACCTGAAAACCTAGGAATGTGTCCTGGCCAGGAATTGAGCCCACAACCTTTTGGTGAATGGGACAATCCTCCAACCAACTGAGCCACCTGGCCAGGGCTAAAAATCACTGATTTCTGGTTCCAGTAACTAGGAGGTTTTGTTGTTTTTTCGCTCTAAAAACCCCATTTCCTGATTTTTCCTTATGCCAAGAGATTCCTCCAAAGAATCCGTTAGGGTTCCAAACAGTAAAATAACTACTCTATGAGCAACAGGTAGACCAAACAGATTTAATAGCTGAATGTTATCAGCCAGATTTCTGCATTAGAGAATAACTCTGTGATCTGTGTGGAGAGAAATTAGAGAAGATCACAATGGGTAAAGGGAAAGCAGGCGAAGGAGCCATTATAACTGTTCAGAAATTAAGGGAGTGGTGAGAGGCACAGGATAGGAGTGAGTTAGAGAAACCTTCAGATGGTAAATCAGAACCACTTGGTGATAGATGGGATGTGGGCAGTGACAGACAACATTATCTTTTTAAAAAAGAGCCTCACTAAAATGGTGTCCATGGAGTTCGGACCTAGAGAGACCACTCTAAAGAGAGAAACAGAGTGTCAGTCCTGTGTTGGGAAGTGATTTCTGGGGGTGAGTGGTAGGAAAGTGTATATGTGGGGAGTGGGAGGAGGTGGGGGTATTGAAATGAGGGGAAGAGAGAGAAATTGTTTGGGCTGCATCAGAACAGAAACAGATATAATCAGAGAAGTTAAGAAGAAGTTATTCACTGGAGACATCCCAAAATATTTGGAGACCAGAATAATTCATGAAAAAAAAAATGCAATTGAGAAAAACCCTGTCTCAGATACAATGAATAAACCTTTACAAAGGTTATTAAATGGTTCAGGTTCCAAGGCTATCCAGACCACTGTTGATGAGCTGCAGGAACAAACAGCTTCATAAACGAATAATCACCTTAATTTCAAAGGGAGAAAGGGCACAACAGCATCACCTAGGAAGATGTATTGTTTGCACTTATACTTAATACAGGTACTTTGTTTTGCAACAGACCAATGAAATGGAATTTGTCCAACAGAATTTTAATTAGGTACATTTCCACTGCTTTACTTATACAGGTCTTTTTTGTGCTTAAAATTTTCCTTTTACTTATGAAAGAAATAGGGGGAAAAATGTGTGTTCATCAGAAGAATACCCACATTATCCCTGAAGGCTGTTTTGGTTGGAGAAAATGTTGCAGATAATGTTCTTTTTGTTGTGAGAAGATTTGTCTATCTGGAAAGATTGGGACCGCTAATCTGACAGGAACACTGTGGAGATAGTGAACATGAGAATTTGTCATTTATATGGAATTATACTCTATTATTACAGTATTTAAGAACCCGCAATGAGTTTTGCAAGAACTCTGGCTTCCCATGTAAGGAGCTCACAGTCAGTGTTTAGAGAACCAGGTCATTATGTGGGTCCTTCTCTTCTAGTTTTGCTTCTATCTTTGAGATGGAGAGATTATCCTGGACTATCCAAGCAGTGGTGTGCAAAGGGTTTAGATGGCAAAGGGTCGGGGTGGGAGCCCAGCGCTGCCACTCAGCACCGCATGCTTTAACTTGGCTTCATTTGTAAATGCCAAGGGACAACCATAGCAGATGGCTGGTGTAGATGTAAAAATACGGGCAGTGTTCTCAAAGGGCCAGGCCCATAGAGGGTGTTTAGTAGATTTAATCCCCTTCCTCCTTTGCCTTTCTTTCCTAGAATGGATCTCAGGGCCATAACTGGTTCCAAGCAAAATTGTGAACGAGCAGCAACCTGTATCTTTCGGAGCACCCCTCCTCTCCTTTGGCGATCCCATCTTCCCTGGGGATCAGGAGGCAATAAAGCTATCATTGTTGGAGGGCATTATAGTTTACTGAGCATGGCACATACAGTGCCTTCCACACAGACATACCTCATAAATGTCCATTTCTTATGATCTCATTTGCTTCTTGCTATAGATTTGCAAAGTGCATGATCCTTTATTACAAACAACAAAACCGAGGTGTGGAGAGGGTGACAGTCTCAAAGTCAGGCCATGCAGCTCTACTTGGCAGAGCAAGGACTGAGCCAGGGTTCTCACTCTGAATTTACCCCGCAGCCAGCCCTCCACTGCACCTGGGTATTTGCTCCTCTCACTGTGGCTTCTGCCCAGGCCTGCCTTTCCCAGTCCCTGTCTCCTGGTGTTTCTGTCATTAGTCAGCAACCCACTCACCCATTCCCCAAATGTTTGACCTTTGCTTTTATTTAGCAAGCTCTTACAGAGAAGAATATGTTTTGATCTATTTCATTAAGACGCTTTGGAAACTGATATTCTTCTGTGGTAGACAGAATAACACCTCTTCCTCAAAATATGCCTGTGCCCTAATCCCAAAACCTTGGAATGTGTTACTTCACATGGGAAATAAAGGATTTTGCACCTGGGATTAAATTGAGAGATTACCTTGGATTATCAGTGGGCCCAATCTAAGCTCATGAGTCCTTAAAATTGGAGAACCTTTTCTGGCTGTGGGCAAAGAGATGTGACTATGGAAGGAGGGCCAGAAATATGCAACATTTTGGCTTTGAAGATGGAGGAAAGGGCATAGCCTCTAGAGCTCAAAATGATAAATATGCTAGTTTGTTAGGGCTGCCTTAGCAAAGTACCACAGACTGATGGCTTAAATAACAGACAGGTACTGTCTCACAGCTCTGGGGGCTAGAAGTCTGAGCTAAAGATGTGGACAGGGCCATGTGTACATTCATAATTTATAAATGAAATTAAGGATTGACTTGATCCATGGGGTCTTAAGTATAATCTTCAAAGCGGAAGCAAACAATAAAACAAGGCTAAAAACACAGCTACGTTTCAAAGTTTCTTCAAATTACAAACTAAGAACAGGGCCAACTGGCCAACCTGTCACACCTAATGGTTTTGCTGGACCCTGCCATGCTGTTTTCTGAGAAAAGTGAGTGCTTCTCCCAACAAGTCCCTGTCAAGTGCTACATCTCCCAGTGATGGTGGCCGTGCACACGTGATCATGTTCAGGCTGTTATTGTTCTCTTCCTCTGTACTATCCAAGTGCTGTTTTTACAAATATTTTAAAGTAACCTTACTAAAGTTTTCTTTAGTCTTTAATAAAGGTCAAGGGTATGGAGTTGGATTGAGTGTTACTACTTGCAGTGAAAATTCATCATGAAAGTGTCAGTCTGCCTTCTGATTGTCTGCTAGACTCACCCATTGGCCAGTCCCCCAGGAGTTACCTTAGTTGGAAATGTTTGCAGGTCAGGCAGGAAAATCCTATATGTTCCAGACTTGCATGTCCAATTGCTCACCTGGCTGTGCAAGAAGCTTCTCAGACTTGTGTCCACATCCTGCTTTCTGATTTCTGTTCCATGTCTGTCACTTCCCTCCACTGCCTGCCACTCCTGGAATGTTTTTGCATCTCAGTTAATGGCAACTCAGCTTGCTTAGGCCTGAAATTTTAGGATAATCTCCGACTTTATTTTTTTACACCCCATATTCAAATTATCAACAAATTCCACCCCTTCTACCTTTAAAACATATCCAGAATCTAACCACATCTCAACACCTCCACTGTTACTATGCGCTCCAAGCCACTGCTTCTCATTAGATTATTTCAGAAGCCATCTAATCTGTTTTACTCCTCTGACTTTGCAGACTTTAGTTTACTGTTAATATCCAAGTCCAGTAAAAAACAAAAACAAACCACAAACCTATTAAAATGCAAATCAACTCTTGATTGCTCAAAATCTCTTAATAGCTCTTTAATTCACCTAAAAGAGTTTTAAAAAGCCAAAGTGCTTGCCTTGACCTTAATGCCTGCAGAATCTGGCCTCCCTTTTCCTACCTCCTGCCTCCTTTCCTGCTCATCTAACCATCCCTCCTTCCCTTCCAGCCACTCTGGGCTCCCTCCTATTCCTTGAACAGGCTCGGCATGCTGTCTCAGGGCCTTTGCACCTGCTCTCCTTCTGCTTCCCAGACAACCTCAGGTTCTTTCCCTCCGAAACTTCAGGCTCTACTGAAATGTCAACTTGTTACTAAGGCCTTCCGTGGCCACCATTCCCACTTTATCTTTACCCATTTTATCTACCCAATATACTACAGGTGTTGCTCATTTATCTTGTTTACTTCCTGTGTTTTTCTCACCAGAATATAAGTGCAGGAAGACAGAAGTTTTCCTCTGTTGTTCCCCCCATATTTGAATTTCTAAACTAATGCCTGCTCAGAGTCACTCTTATGACATTAAAGAAGTGAACGAGTGAGTAAATGAATCAGTGAATTTCAGAGGAAAATGAAGGCGTGTCCAAAGCATTCGTCATCTCCTGTGTAACCAGAATTCTTCCTTTGCCACTGGCCAGACCTGCTGTCCTTTATGGAAGTGAGTAGTTGTAAAAACCAGCATGCCTATGACTTCATAGCGAATACTTTTTGTTTCTAGGTTGGCACTTTCCAATTCCTGAAGTTAGAGATGCTTTCAGAGGCTTGAGCAATAGAGCTCTTTCTAGATTCTGGAAAATTCCTCACCCCTCTGAACTTGAAATAGAGTATGTCAGATAGCAAGAAAAGGCAGGAGTGAGAATTATGTAAAGGAAATCAGCCCTTGTGCTAGTAGGAGCAGCCTTTGGGCATAGAGATTTATTGTTGCTGTTAAGGAAATGTTTTATGGAAGTTTTTCCACAGTGACTAGTAATTTGAGGGGTTGTCTGAGAATGACAGCTCTGTCCACAGGAGTGGTCAGGAGTGTGTAGCACGCTAGTGGTTCATGCACCCATTTGTTCATACATTTGTGCCACAGCTACTATAAGTCAGTGATGGGCATTGCAGTTATCAAGAGGAGGAACAAGACCCAGGCCCTGTTCTCAAGAACTTCTAGGCTAGTTAAGATTCAACTGTAATTCATCAGAGCACGCACAGGAGAATTCACAGAGGTTGGGGGCCGGGGAAGACAGAAGAAGGCTGGCTGAGCTAACCTGAAGCACCAGTAAGAACTGGCCAAGTGCAGAATCTGGGGGAGGCTCCAGGTTAAGAACAATTTGGGGCACAGGCCCAAAGGGAATGAGAGCCAGGCATGCAAGGAGCCTGCAAGTAGCCAGGGGTGGCTGAAGGCTGGAGGCAGACAGGACTGGGCTGGGGTAAGGGTTAGCTTACTGAGGCCTGCACTGCCATCTTTTCCTTTCAGTTGATGGAGATTGCATTATTTTAGGTGGTATCCTATATAATAAAAGGTTAATATGCAAATCAGCCAAATGGTGAAACTACAGGTCGCTATGACATGCACTGACCACCAGGGGACAGACGCTCAATGCAGGAGCTGCACCCTGGTGGTCAGTGCACTCCCACAGGGGGGAGAGCCGCTCAGCCAGGAGCCGCTCAGCCAGGCTCACGGCTGGCGAGCACAGGCGGTGGCAGGAGCCTCTCCCGCCTCTGCGGCAGTTGGCCATCCCCCGCGGGCTCCTGGACTGTGAGAGGGCACAGGCTGGGCTGAGGAACGCGCCCCCCCCCCCCCCCCCCAGTGCACAAAGTGCACTGGGCCTCTAGTCCAATAATAACAGTGATCATCTTAAAAGTGACGAAGGCATAGAACATTGCCTTTATGACTTTGGAACCAGATGATTAGAGTGGGAAGCAGGTAATTAGAGGCCATCTAATTAGAAATTCCTAGAAATCCAATGCCCAGAGAGGTTGAATGGCTCCTGGGGTCCCATAGTGAGTGGGTGGCGATGCATCATTTATTTCTAAGATTTCGTTTTTTCTATTTTATAAAGACAGAAATTTTATATTAAAATTTCCAAGAAGCAGCCCATTTATGAGCATATAGAATAATTAGTAAGACCATCTGCAGTGTGATTTCCAGATGAAAATGAAATGAACCTGACTTTAAAGAGGACATTTACCAAAGTGGCTAATGGAAGGCAGCTTGTCAGACCCCAGAGCCCAGCCAGACTCTTCACCTCCCAGCTCCTTGCCCTCTTGTCCTGTAAAACAGCACCAGCAGGCATCAGAGCAAGGACAAAACAATGTATCACATTTACTGTCTGCAATGCCTGACCCCAGTGAGCGCCCGAGAATTTCGCAGCAATAATGATATTGGAATTAAGAGGGGTACTGAAAACTAAAGGGGCAAGAGTTCACAGGTCTGGCCTGAGAGAGGACCGCTTATGGATTTAGAAGCCGTCAAATGAAGACGCACTTAGGCCCACTGTCTCTGCCTTAAGGAGCAGGAGAGTTATTCCGAGAGCCATGAGAATATGGGAGAGATTCCTCACAGGCATGTGGAGGGGAGACCGGGGCTGGCTGTCAGAGTGTCAGATGGGCAGAGGAAATGAGACCGCTATGTCTGCTGTGGGAACAAAGACTTCATCTGATTGCCTTTCATATACGTATGTGCTTGAATATTAAAAATCACATACAGCCTCTCACACTTTCTTTAGATAATCCATTTCCCTGCCAATATGTCCCAGTGACTCAGAGTTCAAACTCTGATAATGACTCACAGTACGCAGGCCCTTTTCTCAGGTCATGCACAGAGATAAATACTTTATTTAATAACAAGGCTCAGGAGGGAGAAAAAAAAAACAACTGACCTCTTGTATGCAGAGTTTTCTTTCTCAGATATAATAAAAGATACAAAGGCTATATCAAGTAGGAGCTTTTGAAAAGACATTTAAGAAGCTTCAAATACTGCGTTGGTGTAGTTGAAAAAATGGCATAATATTGCACTTGCACTTCCAGCAGGAATGACAGCCAAAGGCATGAGTTTTGTGCTGGTGGGGAAAGTGCAACGCTGAGGCTATGAGGTGTCAAGGACAATTTAGGTAAGAAAAAGTGCCTTTGCCAGGAAAGGTGTTAATTTTCAAATTAACGCCCAGTTTTCAATAAACACAAGCTCAAGTCTTACATATTTGTCTGTAACTCATTGTAAGATTTTCTTAATTTTTTTTTTCAATAGGAAAAGTCTTGCACAGAAAAATCCAGTCTCAGTGATGTCATGTGGTATAAAATGCAATTTTCTGCCGAAGGAATGCATAGTTCTGGCAAAATACTGTGGTGTAAGTTACGTAAGAGACCCTGGCAAGCTAATTTCCTGGGCTTGGCTGCCTGGCTCCCACTCCATGGGAGGAGACTGTGATGACCAGATTGTACTCTTGCTGGGTTGTTGAAGGTGCCCCAAGCTTTATGCAGAAGTTTTACCTCACTCACAATGCACCGCTTGGAAAGCCCACCTTCCGTTTTTTCACACTTCTAATGCTTCCTATCTATAAAGGCCCTGCCTCTTCCAGGAAGTCCTCCTGTCTTTTTCCTATTTACAGTGAATACTGCCTCCTAGGAAGCCTGGATGTCCTTTATCACCTCCGCTCATAGGCACTTACTTTCTTCCCTGGGGAATGCAGGGTGGTTTAATAATAAACGCACAGGGCCCTGTACTGAAGGCCTCCATTCAGTTCTACCAGTTACCATCTACCTGAGCTTGAGAACATATATTTCTTTTCAGTCTTTTCCTATCAAATAAGGAACCAGATGTTTCTAAGTGCTGGAAATGTTTTCAACAAGTTATCTGTCACAAAGTCAGCACCCAAGAATAACCATGGCAGCAGCCACTGACTGCTTGGGAAGCCCTATCATTGATCAGGGCTTTAAATGAATGATTTTATTTAATCTTCATCTGAAGTCTCCAAGGCAGTGTTATCGGTGGGATGCCCTCTGCTTCCCAACCTATTGCCGATAGAAGTGGAATTTTTGTGATGTTGGAAGGAAAGGAATTTCCTGAAACTCTCACTGGAGGATGAGTGGTATTTATTTGCATGGAATTAAAGCCCTGGGTTTCCGAGGTTCCATCTCCATCCCACCATGAAAAAAATCCAATCTTGTCTGGTAGGAAAGCCTCTATCTAGAATTCCCGCTTCATATCAAAGCACAGTCCAGTCCAGCATCTGGCTGGCTTAGCTTGTGTTCCCAGCTGGAGTCCATTGTGTGTGGGATCCGCATGGCCATAGGCCATGAGGCTGCTAAGGCCCCATGGAGGGCTAGCGCATGGAAGAGTGTGGGTCCCGGAGTAAGAGAGTGCAAGGGAGCATGAGCAAAGCAAGAGAGAGAGAACTCTGTCTGGGGATTTTAACCTTCCAAGATTTCGTGGGCTTGCAGTGGCTCGGACCCCTAGCCAAGTATGTTTTTTTTTTTCTGGTTAGACTGACAGGTCTAACCTTCCCTACATCACCCCGACTTCACTGCACATGCATCCATTTCCCCCTTTGTTTGGTTCTTTCCCCCAGTGACCTGCAGGGAATGGACCAGTGGTTCCCTGGGGAGTGTGAAGCTTGCAGCTTTCTGGGGAAGCTGCCCAGATGGCCGTAGTCATAGTCCTATGACTATCCCCCAATTCATAAATAAGGCAACCAAGGGACTTTCCCAAATTCATCGATTATCCATGTCTGTCAGGCTTCTCAGCCAGAACCTCTCACCACTATGGTTCTGATCAGGTGAGGGTATTTATACTATAGCTAATTAGGCACTTTATGGTCACTTTCATGCATTGTACCCAATTATGCCCATTTCAAATATTTAGGTAAATTCCTGTACAATTGAATAGTGCTCAGCAATGAAAAGGAATGAACCACTGATACACACAAATTACATGATACTCAGCCGTCAGGTAGGTAAGCTTAAGAAGACTTCTTAGATTTGACTCCTGGAAAGAAGACCTCCCTTCCAAAGGCTGGTAATGTAAAAGGACCTTGCACAAGACAAAGAAGCAAAGACGCCCTACAGCCTTAGGGTGACTGTCAATGGGCCAGACTCAGCTGGTACCTGCAGGGAACTTTTTGACCACTCCTACCCACAGAAGCCACGGGACCCTGCTTCCTCTAGCTCATCAACCCAGCATGCCCTAGGACGCAGCCTCCTTGCAGAAACTTGGTGTGTGGATTATATAGTATAAAGCTTGCACCACAGGAAAGCCTAGCACATCACCCGACCCACTCGGAGAATAATCAACCACGGCTCCCTCACATCTCTTCCTGTTTCGTTGTAACCTTCTTGCCTCTAAGGGGGCAGCTGTGAGTTTACTTTTTACATTAAACATCTAATTTCTGGGAACTTGGAGCACTGATTGTATGGAAAGAGTTAATTAAGGAAGTCGAATTGTCTGAGATCCAAAAAGAGATTAAATAAAAGAGTAGGCATTTGAGTCATTCAGCAGGTAGAAATAGCCTGAGCCCATGTGGACAAGGACGCCCCCCATTACTGGTGCATTGTAGATGAGGATGGAGGACTGTGCTGTTTACTAGCAGAAGGTCACATACTGTGTTATTCAACTTCTGTAACATTCTTGAAATGAAAAAAGTATAGAAGTGGCACATAAATTAGTAGTTGTCTGGGTCTGAAAAGTGGGGGATGAGGAAGGTGGATATTGTTATAAAAGGACAACATGAGAGATCCTTGAATGATGGAACTTGATTATATCAATGTCAATTTTCAGCTTCTGATATTGTGCTAGAGTCTTGCAAGATTTACCATTTGGGGAAAGTAGGTAAAGCATACATGGGATCTCTCTATATTATGACTTATAATTGCATGTACATCTACAATGATCTCAAAATGCAAAGCTTGATTTTAAAAAATTCTTGTGGAGTTCTCAGTTATTTATTCTCTCTCTCTCTCTCTCTCTCTCTCTCTCTCTCTCTCTCCTCTCTGCTCCTCTTCTCTCCTTCTGGGATTTTGATTAAACATATAATTCTCTCACATATATGTCGTACCCTCTTTTTTGTATCAAATTTTTTCATTTTTCCTTACTGAACTTTGGAGAGTTCACTTACACTGACCTTTCAGCTCACTAACTCTCTTTTCAGCTGTCTCTAGTCTGCTCTTAAACCTGCCCATTGAATTTTCATATGTTTTGTATTTTGTGTTGTTTCAAATGAGAGGGCAACTCCGGTCCTTATTACTATATCTTGAGCAAATGTTGAAGTTCACCCCATGATTTTTTTCCTAACAGGTTTACTTCATTCTTTTCCTAATCTATTGAATCCCTCTTGATCACTTTCTTTTCTCTGCCGATATCATGAAGCTTGTGTGTTATTTTCTTGTTCATAATCAGCATAATTACTTTGCAGTCTGAATCTGATCATTCCAATTCCTCAAGACTATCAAGTTCTTTATCGTTGTCAATTTTTTTCACTGGTTCTCACTCATGGAATTTCCTCTTGTGCCTTATTCCTGTTATCTTGGAGAAAATATTTGAAATATAATTTATAGAACTAATTTGAGGTTTAAAATGACATCATTTTTCTCCAGAGAAGATTTATAGTTGTTCTTTGTCTGGAGATTGGGTCCACTATAAACCAAGTTGAGGGCTTGAGATAATTAGGCCTTGGCTATGATTCCTGTGGTCTGTTCCACTTTGGGTTCAGCTTAATCCTGAGAAATAACATTTTAAGATCCTAGCTTACTATAGGAATGATCTTCTTTTTCCCTCTCTACTTTGTTTTTTTTCCCCTGTTCTCCCATAAACTGTAAAAACAAATATTCTACCAGACCATAACCCCCTTTGGAATACTCTTAGGGGATAAAGCTTCTGTGAATCTTTCTTTCTCTGCATTCTATTTTTTCCAATCTTCTTTTTTTTCCCCCCCTGGTAATTCTCTCTTTTGTCATATACTCAACATTTCTAAGAAAAATTTAAAATATATTTTATCCTCATTTTTCAATAATTTTCCGGGGAAAGATTAATCTGAATTGTCTAACATCTCATTTTCTGATATAGAAAGTCATATATGTATACATATATATTTAATTAGGAATGAATGAATACTTTTTCAAGACTCAAAAAGTTTGTTAGTACCATTTCTAATTTGATCTGCAAGTTGAGTGATTATGCTAATTAGCTTAATTCTGCAAACATCCATAAATATTATAAATTCAATCCTAATTAGAAATTATGCAGACTATTTACATGTGCTAAAAGATAATACATTGCTCATTAAAAATTCCTTTTGAATTACACCAATAATATGTGAAGGATGCTTACTGGGTTTATTTTAAGTAAATTAGTAAATTAGTAAATTTTTTTATTTTTTATTTAGTAAAAACAAGCTATAACAGCTGTATAATATGCTCTGTGGTTCTAGAGGCCCTTCTGTGGCCTAGTCCAGTGGTTTCTAAGATCTGGCCTCCTAACTCTCCTGGTAATCCTCGAGTCTAGTCTGTTGGATGCCACGGGTAGAATCGGAGTTCTTCAATTTCCTGGACAATCTAAGGCAGATATCTAGGTCATTTAAAAGCTGGTCTATAGTATAAGCAAAAACTAAGATCTGAGTCTATGTCTGTAGGGCCCAACATGACTACCTCTCAATGACCAAAGGAGCACTATCCATGCCTGGTTAATGGGACCAAACCCATCATTCTGTGAAGAAGAATAAAATAAAAAAAATTATACCATATATTTGAGCCATAATTTAGAGTTTCAAAATGCTTCATGCACATCATATCATTTGATTGTCACAATAGCTGGATGAGTTGAGTTGAAAAAAGCAACACTGGCCATATACAGAGATAGCTTGGTCTCTCTGACTAGGCTTTTTCACCATCACTACTCATTCTGTCAGCCATGTGGAATGGTGACAAGATTTTGCCTGTACTTTAATTTAGTTAAAATGGTGATTCAAGCAAAAGCCACTAACCCCTTTTTTAAATGGACATATATAAGTATAAAAATAAAATATGTTTCTCTAATATTTTTTTCCAATGGGTAACATATTTTCTCCTCTAGTTTCCTTCTGTTTATTAATTTTCTCAGCTCTTTTTCATCAATTCATTATATACCCTCTTTTATTCAGTGTCTTTTTTTATTTGAAATTTAGATCATACTCAGCATTTTAGAAAACAAACTATTGAGAGTTTGTTATGTTAAACTATAAGAAGGACACTCTAGTAGTACAAATGGACTTTACGTTAAAACAGGAAATCTTAAAACCTATGCCGTCTGGAGCACTTTGATATACAGGAAATTCTAAGCAACTTAGATATTATATATGGAAAGTAGCAGATGTGGTTACAAGATTTTCAAAGTAAATCATTTTATTTTTTTTCTTCCTGAACAATATCCAGATTAGAGCCTCAGATGAGAGAACTGAACAGTTGCAATGTGTATCATAATTTAATAGAGGTGGAATTGCTTTCCCTGACAGATATCCCCTCAGCTGTATTTATAGATAAAAGCTCAGTTTGAAATTAAATGTACATTTTGTAGTTTAAATAAGGCAAAGAATGAGATTTCTTTAAGATGGTGCCTGATAAAGAAATGCAGCTTGCTGCTCCTTGTAGATATACCAAATGAACCGCAGTTTCCAGAGAGTGCTATGGAAAAACATGAATGCAAGTATCGCATGATCTCACTCATATGTGGAATCTAATAAACAAAATAAACTGATGAACAAAATAGATCCAGAGACATAGAAGCATGGGGCAGACAGTCAAAGCTCAGAGCGAAGGTGGGTGTGGGTGGGTGGGTAGGAAGAAATTAACCAAAGAATTTATATGCATATATGCATAATCCATTGACACAGACAATAGTGTGGTGAAGGCCTGGGGCCAGGGCTGGGGGTGGGGGGTGGGGAAAAGGAGGGTAGGGACAGGCTAGAAGGGATCCTAGGGGTGGAAAAAATAGACATATGTAATATTTTCAACAATAAAGATTTAAAATAAATAAATTTTTTAAAAAAAGGAAAACATGAATGAGGGTTTAACTGGGACAGCACAACACAGCCTGAGAACATTTGATCTCTCCAATGAGGTGACACAGGGCTAAGTGTTGCGGGAGAAGAAATATGGCGGGTTAAATAGCCAGTGAATTACATTTATGATCTTTAGAGAGTATTGCTAGATGACAACTTCTTCCCATTTAGTTGTGTAAATGATTTCAATGTCTTATCTTTGAGAGATCAATTGAGTGTGAAGTAAAGAAAATAACTTCTCTAAAGAGAGACTTTCGACGGCCACAAAATATGTTTTAGTTCAACCAGCCTAATGGGCAATGTATTGGCTGAAGACCATGGTCTAATGCCATATGCCATTTACTACCTCTCACTATGGCACTCAGCTTCTCCGAATCTTTTTTCTGCTCTATGAAACTTAACATATTTTCTGCATAGCTATGGAATCTTTCTCTTTTCAGATTAGTAAATGTGTTGCTTTTGCTTGAATCAGAAGTAGCAGGTGGCGGTGGTAGTGGTGGTTGGGGAAGACCCTTCCTGGCCTCTGAGAATATTTTATTTGTCTTTATTTCTTTTGCTTGAGCCTGAACCACAGAGTGATGGGAGAACATTAGTGTTGGAGAAGTCTTAATAATTACCCAGTGTAGTGTTTCCCAAAGCATGAAACATGAAGTACTATTTTAAACTTACTTGAATCACATAGTGAAAAAATGATTCCCTTTGCAATTCTCTTTTAATCCTTCTAATAAGATAGAAGAGCAATTTTATTTGAGCTAGCCTGTCCTTAACAGCTCTCCAAAATTTATAAATTGCATTTTTTTCTTAAAGAGAAATCAGGTATTATGCTCAGAGCCTTTGTCAGACAAGATAATCTAGTTAGAATTGATTGCCATCACCTTTTAAAATTTTTATTTTGTTGTTACCATCTTTTTATGAGATGTTATACTGGTTATGCATTTATAAAAGCAATTAAAATTTACTCTAAGTAGTCCTAAACCAGCAGTTCGCAACCTGTGGGTCGCCAACCTGTGGGTCTCGACCCCTTTAGGGGTCAAACGACCCTTTCACAGGGGTCACCTAAAACCATCAGAAAACACTTATATAATTACATATTGTTTTTGTGATTAATCACTATGCTTTAATTATGTTCAACTTGTAACAATGAAAATACATCCTGCATATCAGATATTTACATTACGATTCATAACAGTAGCAAAATTACAGTTATGAAGTAGCAACGAAAATAATTTTATGGTTGTGGGTCACCACAACATGAGGAACTGTATTAGAGGGTCGCGGCATTAGGAAGGTTGAGAACCACTGTATATGTGTTTTCCGATGGTCTTAGGACCTAAACTGAGTGAATCAATGTAAAGAAAGTTTTAAGTAAATGACACTACAGTTGGAATGTAGCTCTGGCAAAAATCATGAAGGTGGTAAATACTCAGGCAACTGAAGTTTGGGAAACACTGTTCTAACACAGCCCTCTGTTTGAACAGGTGAGAAAGCTAAGGACCAGGGAGCTTAGGTGACTTGCCCAGGTTTGCCAGGAAGCTTATGGCAGACTCAGACTGGGAACCCGTGTCTGTTTTCTCCTAATCTGGTACATGTTCTGTCACATGACTTTTGCCTGGTTCAGGAGACCAAGCTGAGTTAGCTACTCCCATAGAAGTAGAAAATTTATTTTAAAAAAAGCATGGCCAACATGTTCAGTGTTAGAAGAATCACAAATTTTAAGGTTTAAGAAGAGGTTTTTATAAAAGTGCTGAGTCATGATGAAGGATCTACTGCCATTTTCATGATAATTAAGAATAAGATACCAAAGCTTATGTTGGGGGATTTAGCACAGTGCCACTTGCAGAAGCCACATGGCTAATTTGAAACAATCAGGCAAATTACTGGTTCTCAAGCTTGATTTCATGCGTGTTCCCTTGTTTTATTATTATTTTTTAATATTGATGTCTGGGTGCTATCCCTAGAAATCCTGGTTTAATTAGTGTAAGGTCAACCTGGGCTTTGGAAGGTTTAAAAGCCCACCAGGTGATTCCAATATGGTACCTCATTTGAGAACCACTTTTTAATCTAAACAGAAGTAGCCAATGGGCCATGTCATGTATAGGCCATCATGGTGCTCACCAACAATGTCACTGTCCTTTCAGGTCAAGCTTTCAAGGATTGAGAGGGAGCAGTGAAAGGGAAAGGAGGGCGGCAAGACAGCAGAGGTTGGACTGTGTGACTGTTCCTCTACTAACAAGTCAGGATTACTTGTTTTTGCCAGCATTAATACAGAAGTACATATTTACTGAGTGCGCTAGTGTGTGTCTGTGTGTGTGGTCCTGAGGACCCTTCTGTCTTGCCCACAATATTGTGTGTTTGCATTTCTAAGGGTCTCTGAACCTATCCAAGAATGCTAATATACTTATTTTTTAGCCAGCAAAAGACTTTTGAAGAGAAACTTTCTGATAAAGTTCTATTTCTTAGGCGCCTCAAATGCCAAATTCATTTATTCCAAACTGTAAAGAATACTTACTTCAACCCAGCATGCAACTAAATACACAATTATTTGCTAGTAAGACTAGGAAACAGAATTACATACTGTAATAGTTCCTCCCTGGCAAGACAAATTGGTTTTATAAACTTCTAAACAGCCATAAACTTAAGTTAATTAACAAATTTTTTTCACAAAACCATAAAACTTGAATTACACAATTTGTACAAAAATAAAAATTCACTTATATCATCCATATTTTATGTCTTTATAAAAGAAGAAAGTTCACTCATAATCATGCACTCAAGTTACTTTTTAAAAAATGTGTGTGATCCAATGCCCCAGGAATTTTATTAGGTATCTGCTATAAACAACATGTCACTTTCTCATGAGAGTGAATCAAGCAGAATGAATGAATACAGGATACTATATATGAAGTCAATAACTTTGCTGACAGTGAATGAATTTCTGGAACTACAAAATAAAGTGATGACTTTTCATTTTCATTTATATTTACAGAAGAAAGAGTCCTTTTCAAATGATTAACACTGGAAATATTAAAGAAAACAAAGGCCAAAAATGCCCAAAAGTATATCAAATGATACATTGATTTTGCAATTTCCATAGGTTTGTATACAGACATTTATATTTTTAATTATAGCTTTGGCATCTCACTCTCAGAATTCCCAGGGTAGATTTTTTTAAAAGTAGTTTTTTACTTTATTTTTATTTTATCCAAAGATGATACTCATTATTTATAATAACTTAATTTTACAGTTATTAAATGCTCTATATTTTGTACAGTAATTTATTATCTCTGCACACCTCCTGTACACTAATAGTTAATAGAATTTATTTTATTTTACTAATTTTATTTTTTAGCTACAGTTTATATTCAATATTATTTTGTATTAGTTTCAGATGCACAGCATAGTGGCTAGATAATCAGATACTTTACAAAGTGATCCCCCGATATTTCAAGTACCTACCTAGCACCATAGATGGTTATTACAATATATTGACTGTAGTCTCTATGCTGCACTTTACAGCCTCATGACTATTCTATAACTAGCAATTTGTACTTCACCTTTTTCACCCAGCCCCCAGCCTGCCTCCATTCTGGCAACCGTCAGTCTGTTCTCTATATCTATGAGTCTGTTTCTGTTTTGTTTGTTCATTTATTTTGTTATTTAGATTCCACATACATATGTGAAATTACATGGTATCTGTCTTTCTCTGTCTGACTTATTTTGCTTAGCCTAATACCCTCTAGGTCCATCCATGTTGTTACAAATGGTAAGATTTCATTCATTTTTATGGCCGAGTAATGTTCCATTGTATATGCACCACTACTTTTTTATCCACTCATCTATTGATGGGCACTTGGGTTGCCTCCATGTCTTGGCTATTGTAAATAATGCTGCAATGAACATAGGGGTGCATGTATTCTTTCTAGTTAGTGTTTTGGGTTTCTTCAGATATATACCCAGAAGTCAAATTGCTGGGTCATAAGACAGTACAATTTTTAATTTTTTGAGGACCCTCCATACTGTTTTTCCATAGTGGCTGCACCAATCTGCATTCCCACTAACAGTGCACAAGGGTTCTTTTTCTCCAAATTCTCAACAACTGATTGTGTGTATTTTTAATGACTCCAGGAAGCTAACATGCTTGCAAGCAAAATAATTATACTTACACTAAACAGCCAAGAAAGTATGATTTGAAGTTATAAAATGCAATATTTATAAGTAATTTAAGCATATAGTAAGAAAAATTAAATATTTAATGTCCTTTTCAGCAAAGATTGACTTCATTCTTTAAAAATCTAGGATAATAAAAGCGTAATATGCTAATTAGACTGGACGTCCTTCCAGTCGACCTTCCAGACAAAGCCGGGGCTGTGAGCGAAGCCCAGGTCCCAGATGCCTGAGGGAAGCCCGCGTCCTGGGTGCCAGAGGGAAGCTGGTGCCAGCAGCCAGGGGAAGGAAGGCCTACTCTTGCACACATTTCGTGCATCAGGCCTCTAGTAAAAATGTTTCCAATGAGCCCTTAAAATGAAAATGAACTTGTCCAGGGTTTTCACATGTTCTATTTGCATAAAGCATTTCTTTTGTTAACTTTGGCTCACCAAAGAATGAATTGCTATTAACATAGGAGATATTAGGTAGCCTCATCTTGCTCAATGTGTAAAGGCCAGCTTTCTAGTTAATGTGAAACAGCAGGGATAAAACAACACAGCCATAAAACTGCTCTTGCAGCAAATGGAAAACTATCCGTATGATCCTAGCCAACTCTGCCTGACACATCTCAGGGGTTGTACCGCTTGGGCTGTTACTGGAAGGATCCTAAGAGATAGTTCACTTAGGTTTCATTTTAAATATGATTCAAACAGGTTTTTCCTTTTAATTTTTTTCCTGTGACAAACCAGGACTTTGGTTTGGTCTGCATTTATTATTCAGCTATGAGAGCTTAGGGAAACAACAAATTCTCAACTTAGGAAAAGCCTTCCATTTCCTTGAAACTGTATTCATATGGAATCTGCATTTTTTTATAAGGCTTGACAAGGTAGACCTAAAATCCACTTCTTAGAACCTATAAGGATGTGGTCCTGTCCCAGGTGCCCCTTCAGGGCCTGCAGGGACCTCCAGTGCATCCGATTGGGAGAGCAACCAAACTATGGGCATGGAATGAATGCTTCCATTACAATTTAAGAACTGCTTCTTACCAGTAACTTCTACAACCAAAAGCTGGCTTCATGTTTTTCAGCTTCAATAGTGAAAAGGGACTTACTTTTATGAAAAGAGGCAACGTTAAAAGGTAAATAAGCATGAAACACAGCTTTCTAGAGAAATAAGGGGAAAGAGGCCCTTACGAAGATGAAACTGACCCAACAGGGGGGTATGATGCTTGAATCTCAAGATCAAAGGACTGTGCAGACTTCATTTTACTGGAGATGCTGAGGCCGGGCTTCATTTTTGAAGTCTTTGCCTTAGAGTTGATGACTTTGAAAACATTTATTTGTCTATTAATGGGGACGATGGAAGTACCATCTTCACTTTTAAAAGTCAGCTTAGAAAAGTGTCTAATACATAATGATTTTTCAATTCATTCTAGTTGTTGGAAAATGTCCATGTGCATTTGAAAACAACAACAACATGTTTTGCTGTCATTGGATGGAGTGTTCTATAAATACAATTAGGTTCAATTGGTAAAACGTTTTGTTGAAGTCTTCTATGTTATTAATGATTTGCCATTTACTTGTTCAATCAATTGTTGAGAGAAGGATGCTAAAATCACAGGCTGTCTTTGAGGATTTTTTCTATTACTCCTAAAAGTTCTGTTAGCTTTTGCTTTTGAAGCTATGTTGTTAGTTATATAAATATGTAGCATTATCATATCCTCCTCAGGAGGTGATCTTTTTATCAGTATGCAGGGTTCCTCGCTTTTTCCTGGAAATTTAGTTGGAAATCTACCTTGTCTGATTTTAATACGGTTACTCCAGTATTCCTTTAACAATGTTAGCATGGTGTATATTATTTCATCCTTTTAACCTTTTGTATTTTTTCCCTGGCCCACTCCTTGTTGAGAGCAATCTTGACTTTCTGTACTTTTTTATTTAAAGTTCACTTCTTTTATAGACAGCATACATTTGGATCTCATATGTTTTTACTTACTTGATCATCTCTGTCTTTTATGGTGTTTAGATCATTTACTTTCATTGTTTTTTTCCCTTTCTCTTATTTTTTTAAGGACTTCTATATTGAGTATTTTTTCTGATTGTACTGTATCTCCTTTGTTGGTTTATTAGTTATAATTGTTCACATTGTTAACTTTGTGGTTACATTAGAATTTCTAACATACATCAGAAGCTTGCAATCTTTTTCTGTGAAGGGCCACCTAATAAATGTTTTAGACTTGTGGCCACATATGATCTTTGTTACATATTTATTTTTCTTTAATTTTTAAAAATATAAAATCCTTTCTAGCTTACAGACCATGCAAAACAGGCTGTGAGCCAGATTGATCTGCGAGCTGTAGTTTACCAACTGGTGGTATACATCTTATTGACGTCTTTCTTGAAGTAATATCATACCACTTCATAGTATAAGACTCTTACAAGAGTATACTTCCATTCCTTCCCTTTTGGCTTTTTTGCTATTTTTGTCATAGTTTTTACTGTTATGGATATTAGAAGCTCCACAAATGCATGATTACTTTTGTTTAAACAATTACCTTTGAAATAGTTTGAAATTATGGGAGAAAAAAAGTGATACTCAATATAGTTGACTTTCCCTGTGCTAGTCATTCTTTTGTGAAGATCCACATTTTCATCTGGTATTACTTTTCCTCTATCTGAAAGTTTCCTTTCTTTTGTTAAAGTTTATTGAGATTTAAAAGTTTTTTTCTTTATTGATTTTTAGAAAGAGAGTAAAGGAGAGAGAGAAAAACATCACTGTGAGAAAGAAACAACCATCAGCTGCTTCCTGCACACCTCCTACTGGGAATTGAGCCCTGAACCAGGGCATATGCCCTGACAAGGAATTGAACCAGCAACTCTTCAGTGCACAGAAAATGCCCAACCAACTCAGCCATACCGGCCAGGGTGGAAAGATTTCTTTTAATATTTCTGGTATTGCAGGGTTACTGATCAGGAATTCTTTTTTGTAGTGTCATTTTCCTGGTGTTAATTTCTTTCAGATTTTGTGCATCTGAAAAGCCTCTATTTGTCTGCTTTTTCAATACAATTCTGCTGAGTATAGATTCTAGGTTGTCAGAAAGGAGCATACTCTAGTTGCTTTAAAAGAATTATTTTATTAAAGATACATTCTTTTAAAATAGGAAAATAAGTAGAAATATTTGAAGTAAGTTCTTATTGAAATAAAAGGTTTTCATTTGCTTTAATTTTATAAGCAGGTAGTTGTTCCAAATGTGTTTACATAATTTAGAACTGATTTGAGCTTAATCTATTCTACTCTGATTCTCCAAACCAGTGGTGTACGGATAAATGGTCAGCAACTGGCCCTTGGGATAAGAGGCAGACTTGTAGTGTTTGTCAATTTTGTGGTGCAAGTAATCCCACGAAGGCTTATTTCAAGCTACCAACCTAATACCCACTGGTTTGTAAAATTCTTGAAAATTGAACCATTGGCTCTTACAGGCCAATGTAAGCCAGCTCACTGCTTTTATCCCTAAGTCAGAGGAAACCCATCCCTGAACCATGGCAGATTCTCTTTAAGAAGACTTTAGTAGGCAGCAGCAACATAAGCTGGCATAAGATAAGATCCCTGCCCTTTAAGGCCTAAAATGTAACTAGTAAGCAGCACTGTCATAAAATGTAAATAACATGAAACAAGAAATATGCCAATAACTGGCATTGGAAATAAAATCTGAGAGGTTCCATATAAGTGACAGCATGGAAAGGCTGTGAGGGCGCGGTGTCTGGGAAACTCCGAGGACAGAGGGCCAAATCCATGGAGTTTGTCGATGGTTTGATGATCCACAGTGGGGATCCTGTTAACTACTATGTCGACACTGCCGGGCGCCATGTGCTGCTCCCACAGGGCGTGCTGGGCCTCAAAGTGAAGATTTTGCTTCCTTAGGGCTCAACTGGTAAGATTGGCCCTAAGAAGCCCCTTCCACAGGTGAGCTTTGTGGAACCCAAAGATGAGATACTGCCCACCCCCATCTCGGGGCAGAGGGGTGGGAACCCAAAGCTGCCTGCCATGCCCCCGCCACTCGCACAGCAAAACAGGGTCTCCTTGGCAGCTGAATCTGGAGTCTGGATGTTGCTCTATAAAGACCTTTAATAAAATCTTTTTAAAAGATGCATGGCCTGACTAGACTGCACATCGATGATTCAAACTGAGGGTGATGTCACCCCATCAGAGCATTACTTGATTGATTTGGGGGCTGCCTGGCTCACGGTGTTTCTGTGCTTTCCCTGAAAACCTCTTAGTTTCAACTTGTGAGACAAGGGCCAGAACAGAAGGACCCAAGCAAAACTAACCAGAGGGATACCCTGTTGAGGTAAATGATGATGGTGGGGACTATCAGCACCTTGATGAACTCATCTGTATTTCAGGATTATAGGTTTTAGAATACAAGAAGAACATTCGGTTCACTCAGAAATAACCAATTTAGAAGAGGGATATATTTAAGATGATTTTCTTTTCTCGATGCCTATGGAAATCTACATTGCACATAGAAAATAAATACACTGGCCATTATGTCTGGGTGTTGTGCTTCACACACTTGCTTATTCAATCCTCAACATCTCTAAACTGTAAAGGGGATTTGTGCCAGTGATAAAGAGCCTGAAGCACAGAAGTAAAGAACATTAAAATTGTTTACTGTTTGAAAAAAATATGCATGAACAAGCTAACTTATGAAATAGTTTCTAAATAAATTACTAAAGAGATTACTAAAAACTTACTAAGTACATAATTACCACATTTCTAAATAGACAATGTTAAGATGTACTACATAAGTAGATAAACTAAATCTTAAATCAAATGTTATTTGTTTCTTGCTAGATTATGCATTTATTGAAGCAGTCAAGTGGGGTAAGGATAATAAATTCCTTCTCTTATGTTGATCAGATTAACAAATATAAAATTCTTAGAATACTGTCCAGCACTATATAATCATTTACTACTGGTATTATTACCATTTTTATTACCTTCTAATGTAAGCATCGGAAATTTCCAGTGAAAATATTTTAATTTCTTTAGAACTCTAGGCAAGATAGAAATGGCCAGACAGATTGGCTATTTGCAGATTTATTATTGTACATAATATTTGCTATAGTTGAAGATTTTCTATTGCCAAACATTTAGCTAAGTGTTTTGCTAAATTATTTCAGTCATTTACTTCTCACAACAATTTAATGAAGGTATATTAGCCTCATTTTATAGAAAAAGAATTAAGGTTTAGAAAAGAAGAGTAATATGTATGCATAATAGCCAGATTTGTTTATAGAGCCACACAGTCAAGGCCCACATTTTCAACAAGTATTTTTTCCATATCTCCATGGTTTACATGAACTCACTCTAAAGATATTTATAAATGTAGCTGTAAGTGGTTGGTCTGGTCATTACAATTCAATTCAGCAAATATTGATTAAACATTTACCTTGTCATGTCAAAAAAATTATTCTATCTATCAATTCCATACAATTACCTATTGTACTGAATAAATATTGTCAGGTAGATGAAGGATATCCAAATTTGTGCCACCTAGGGAAGTGTGAAGGAGGTGTTTTTTTAAAGCTGTTAGTCTCTAAAACAGTCATTAATTTTCTTTTTATATGATATCTCTATATTTTTCTTATTGTTATGCCCAAAGTCCTCACAAACATGTTTGCCCTCAGGAAGTGACACTTTGATGATAAATGATTACTTTAATGACATCTCTTGATATTTGGATAACTCATTAGTTGGCTTACATTGAATGTGTATTTTAAAAAATCTATTTGCAAGGGTCTTCATGGGTTTGTTATAAATTTCTGAGAACAGTCAGACCTGTGCATGAAAACAATTACTTGAGAAATAACACTGTTCTCAAATGAAGATTATGCCTATGACTCAGCATAAGAGCAGTTCAGGGAAATAGGAAGAGTCAACCTTTAAAGTTAAGTCACTAACTGAACAAATTAGTAATTAGTACTTACTCTTAACCCGGTGCTGAGCACTTGGACAGTCACTGTTTCAACTGAGGATTGACTAAGACATGCTTAGAGCTAAGCTGAAAAAAAGACTGTAATGTAGATGGCTCATTTTTGTTTCATTCTATCTATTGTATCGTGTTCAGTTAGCAAACAAAGATATGCCCAAAGGCAGATGGCAGAGATCTGTGAATCATATCACAAAATATGACTGAACCCCTGGGATCCTTAAGCTTAAGGAGGAAAGGAACAAGAGAACTTATCCACAGTATCCAAATATTTGAAGAACATTTCATTTAGTTTTGAGTAACTCTAAGTAACCAATCAAAGCAGAGGGTCTATGCCGGTGGGAAGTGTGGCTCCCAGGAGCATGCAGGGATGAATCACTTATGCTCCCCGTAGTAGAGGTCTGAGAAGATCACTGTCATATAACAGGGCAGTGACATGGATGACTAGAAAACATTTTCCTGAGGAAGCAGTAGTTACCTAAGATTTAAGATTGAAGAAGTGAGAGATGAATGAGATGAAGGGGCATGAGATGAAATAGGATGAGGGGCATGTGGGGACTCAATTGTATAAGGTTTGAATTCCTTCTGTTTATTTGGGTTTGGATTACCATTTCTTTTTTTTTTTGTAGTGAGAACGTTTTAAGATTTACTCTGCTAGCAACTTTCAAGTATATAATATAGTATTCTTAACTAGAATCACAAGGCTGTATTTATGACTGGAAGTCTATACCCTTTGACCAATATCTTCTCATTTTTATCACTCCTTAGTCCCTGATAGCCCTATGGCAATCTCTAATTTCATGAGTTCGGCTTTTTTAGATTCCAAATGTATGTGATATCATACACTGTTTGTCTTTCTCTGACTTAGTTCACTTAACACAATACCTGAAAGGTCCATCCATGCTGTTGTAAATGACAAGATTTCCTTCTTTCTCATGATTGAGTAATATTCCATCGTATACATGTGCCACAATATAAGATCTGAATTCTTTAAAATGTTTTGAGTTCTGGACGGGCTCTGCATGAATCCCAATGATGTGATGAAATAAGGTAGGGGTCTCAAAAATGAAGTCAACTGGACAACCCTTAGGGATGCTGGGCCCTTAAGTGAGGACTTGTCCTATTGTCAGCTTTCTACAAAGTACTTATTACTACCTAGGCTGTAAAATAAAGACTAGGGCACTCATTAACTCACACACATTGATGACTGATTGGATAAAGTATAAGTTAGGGGAAGATGCTGCATCAATCCATTAGTATAATGTTTTTCTCCACTTGTTATAGTTTTCCTAAATGATTATAGGTTAATTGCCAGTAGAATTTTGTCCTCTTCGTAACTGCTATTTTTGAAATGCCACAAAAAGTCAGTTAACAGGCATAAAATCATCCATCTGGCTTTTGAGGCCCCTTGGTATGCATCCTTTTCTCCCTTCTGTATCGTTGAGGTCAGGCTTATTAGGCTCAATGCCAGGGTCAATACAGTTTGTAATTGGTGTCTGGCAAATTTCAGAATAAAAATTTTTAGAATAACATTTTATATTTTCAAAATCAGAATGCAAAAAGCCCATCCTTCATAACTATAAGACTCAATAGAACTGGAAATATTTGATTCAACAGTTGAGAGTCAGAGAGCTTGTTTACTTCCATTTGTAGCTTAGGTATATGCAATGGAGTGAGTTCTAATTATCCTGGTTAGTCTCAGTGGAAGTGAGTTTATCTCAGATGACACCTGTCACTTAGATAATTTGTGAGATGGATGATAAGCACACCTATATCCTTAATTTGGGGATCATGAACTCCAGATATGGAAGCAGGATCTTTAGATCTTACCTAAAACAATGTTCTTCATATTTGAATGTAACAATCAAATACTTCAAAGTTTGAGTTAAACTGCAGGTGTCAAGTGCTGTATCCACATGGACCAGAGAGAAGCCCCTGGAAGTGCTTGTTCATCTGAAGACTTTGGAGCTCTGCCCACATTCAAGCCCTTGCTGGATTACTCCACAGACTCCTGACCTGCCTGCCTCCCTGCTCCTGTCTGCACCAGCTTCACAATTGCTAAAAACATGGCTGTTCTAAATCACAAAAATCTAATCATGTCATTTCCTAGCTTTAAGTTCTTTAACACCTTGGCAGTGCCTTCTGGCAAACATCCTAATTCCTTAGTATGGCATCAACCCTTCATGACCTGGCCCCTTGTTAACTCTCCAATTTCCCTTCTTATCGCCTCACATGCCATGTCTCCACACCACACATATACCCAGCTCACTGTTTCCTAGACATGCTATGCTGTCTCTGCTTTTGCACCTGCTGTTTCCTCTGCTTATAGCTCTATTCCCACGCTTTTCCACCTTAGCCAGGCCATCTTTTAATCACTTTTCAGAACATGCCCTGCTGTTCTCTCCTAGAAGATGCTTTCTTTGCTTTGATGTTTTTGCCCACCCTTAGTGGGTGGAGCCCTCGTGAATGGGATTAGCGCCCTTATAAAAGAGACCACAGGAAGCTTCCCCTTCCACCATGTGAGAAGATAGCAAGAAGCTGGTTACCTATGGACCAGGCAGCTGGCCCTCACTAGATATCAAATCGGCTGGCTCCTTTGTCTTGGACTTTCCAGCCTCTAGAACTGTGAGAAATAAATCCCTGATGTTTACAAGCATCAGTCTATGGTATTCTCTTATAGCAGCCCATGGCCCATGGCATTCTCCCTGTGTGTGTGTCTGTCTTTATGTCCTAAATCCCCCTTATTATAAGAACACCAGTCATATGGTATTAGGGTTCACTCTAATGACTTCATCTTAACCATTCACATCTGCAATGACCCTATTTCCAATCAAGGTCACATTCTGAGGTGCTGGAGTTAGGAGTTCAACATATGCATTTTTAGGGGACATGTTTCAACCCATAAGACTTCATATTTTCAGGAACTTTTCATAAGCTCCTTTAATTATATACTACATGTTCAATTCTTCAAATAAACCCTGTATCTCATGCTATCTTATCTTTGCAGGAGCTTGTTTCATATGCCCTTTCCCCTACTAAATGTATGGAAAGTCCTTATTTTTCAGTTATCACTTTTCCCATCCCTCCAGAGGCAATTGGTCATGCCTCATTCTGTGTTACCATTGTACCATTCTTATATTATTGGATTTTTCAAACTGTTTTTTATTAAAATTTTATTTTGTATACCTATTTGGGGATATCCTCAGAGCCAGGCACAATGTCTATTTTATGTTAAGTGATCAATGTGTGTATGGATTGAATGAATAAATAAATCATAACTTACTGAATGATTATTGATATTTTACACAAGAATATATCTTTGTTCCCAACCAAAATATTTTTGTATATATCATCTTAAGAAAAAGATATAAAAAAACTGGTGAGGAACTGGGCAAGCTATGCAGAAAATTCATGAAAACTCCTTGTGTAAACACTTTGTTGAAAGGAATTTATATGGTCTAAGAGAGAAAAATAATTATAAGTACATCTTAAACAGAAACAAAAGCTAAAGACCATAATGTACCAGATTTTGCACTGTTGGTAAAATGCATTATCATCTTCTTGGTGGCTTAAGGAATAACAACTCAGGAAATAACTTTAATAGTGTTTGGAAATTAAATTGCTTTGTCCTTAGCTAAAACACTTTTATAATTATGCCCACTTCTAAACTACTGCCTTTTTATCCAGACAGAAATAAATATACCTTTACCTCTTAAAGTCATAATATGGCATTATAAATTCAAGAACTGCTATTACCATTTCTCATACTTTTGTTTTTCTATTAGCTACAACATGCAGTGAGCTCCTGCAGTTTTATTGCTAAGTATTCAATTGAAACTCACTAGAAGTTCAGTTTTTCTCTGACTAATAACTCCATGCCCAAGAATTTTTCCTGAAAGAATGTTGTGGTAGTCACTACTGAACCCCAGGCAGCTGGGTAACAAATGGCAGCACTGCTCAAAATAAGAATAGTGACATCAAGATTTTCCCCCTCCAGCTGCTAAATTCTGCATTGACTTTGCTATACTTTAAAACTACTTCCTTTTTGGACCATGGCCAAGTCTAAAATCGAGTAAGTATGCTAAGATTATGTTAATGACCATCATCATTAACATGAAATCCCATCATGGTTAGTGGCAACTTCATTTTTGAGTTCAACTCCATCCTTAGCTCAACTTCAATCTTAGCTAATCCTTTAGTTCAACTCCATCCTTTAGCTCAGGTTAAAAAACCCAGAGTAATTCCTGAGTCCACGTTGTCTCTCACCACCACATCCCATATTTCAGAAATCTTTCAGAAAATCCTATTGGTGCTGTCTTAATAAATACAGAATCCCGACACTCTCTACTTTCTCCTATGCTGTTGCTCTAGCACCAGCCTCCACCATGTCATGCTTGAATTAATGTAATAACTTTGTAAATGTTTTCCTCCTTCCCCCCTTGCCTTTTTACCTTCAATTCTCAACAGAGCAGAGAATGTGTCTTAAGATGTGAATGAGATCAAGTCCCTCCTTAATATGAAGAATCTCATGGGTTGAACTGTGTCAGAACCATCAGTGTTTCTTCCCCATTTCCTTCAGCATAAAGCTCAAGTCCTCCCGATGGCCTCCATAGAATGAGGCATCCTCTTGCCTTGGATGCTTCCCAAATCTGTCTTCTGCCTTCCAGTGCTCTTCCTTCAAGCTCTTCCCTTAACTTCCCTCGCCTCCTCCAGGGACATGTGTAGACATTATCCTGACCACATTATTGAAATACAAGCTGTCCTTCCCCCTGCACACTTGGTCTCATTGCACTACTCCACTTTTCTGTTATTTGTAGTACTTAGTACTTCTAACATATGAGATGTTTCCTTTCTTTATTTAGCCAATTCTTTATTGCGTGTCTTTCTCTGCTAACATAGAAACTCTTTGGTCAGGGATCTTTGCTTTGTTCATTGATGTGTCTTAAGCACCTAGAGCAGTGTGCGCTTCTTGAATGAGTGAATGAAGTAGACATGTAAACTAGTATGAATCGAGCTATCTCAGTGGGCCAAAGCCATGCACTGACCCTGCCCTTCTCCCCTTGGACTCCAACCTGCCCACCTGGAGTGAGCTCCCTTTATCTTAGCAAGGAGCAGTCAGTAACCCTCATGTTTTAAGTGTGTAAAATGTTCTAGGCATTTTGCCAAGCTCTTTGAATACATCATTTCATTGGATCCCTACAGCATTTCAGCAACATAAGTAGAATTAGCCTCATTTGCAGCTAGTAAACTGAGACTGAAGAAGCTTAAAAATGTTTCTCAAATCTCCTATGAGATCTCAGGGAGGAGCCTTAAATGCAGACTACTAAGTGAAAGAAGCCAATCTGAAAAGGATACATACTATATGATTCCAACTACATGACACTCCGGAAAAGACAAAAACTATGGAGACAAAAGAATCAACAATTGTGGGGAGGGAGGTATGAAAAAGCTGAGCACCGAGGATTTTAGGGGGGTGCGGGGGACAGTGAAAGTATTCTTTATGGTTACTATAATGGTAGAAACATGTCATTTTATATTTGTCCAAATCCAGAGAGAACCTTAATGTAAACTAGGGACTCTGGATAATAATGCTGTGTCAATGTCAGTTCATGGATGGTAACAAACGGGTTACTCTGGTGCAGATTTAGTGCAGGAGGCTGAGTTAATGTGGGGGCAGGGAGTATATGGGAAATTTCTGTGCCTTCCACTCTACTTTTCTGTGAACCTAACACTGCTCAAAAAATAAAGTCTAGTGGTTTGTTTGTTTTTAATAAAGGAATGAACTCTGTTCCTATAGTAAGAAACATTTTTCTGTCTTTCTGTCATGACATCCTGATGCCTCCTGAGCAGCTGTACTCGGATGAAATAGTGACGCAAACAACGAAATGAAAGAGCAGCTATCAATCATCTAATTCTTCAGGTGAGCTCATCTACCAGTAACTGCTATCCCATAAATATCTGTTTCTTTCTCCATCTAAAGGATACAACAGTGTTTTTCAAATTGTTTACATGTTAGAAAAGGATTTGGAAGTGTTCTTTTTAAAGGAAACACTGGGTAGAACAATTTAGATTTCTAGATTTCTTTATTGTGACCACTTTGTGGGTCTCTGGTTTGCTAATGTGCATTATGAATCTCTAGAATGTGTTTAAAATCCAGTATTTCCAAAACTAGTCTGACCAAGGACACCTTTTTGTCATATAGCATCAAATACCATCTCATAAGATATTAGTGTTCTGAGAAAAGCCCTTTGGGAATGCTGACCAAGAACTACCCGTCCATTAAATTAGTTTTATTGAATCTATTAAAGACAGACAGCAGGAGTTCATTTTTGGATACATCTTAGTACATTGACAAGAATTTTTCTCACTGGAAGTAAGTAGGACAGTACTGTTATTAGCAAAATAATGACTCATTAGAAACAAGAGGCAAAAGAAATAGTTATAATGGTATATTCAATAGAGGAAGAGGGGTGTTCTCATCCAATTTCTGCTTTTGTTCAAAGTCCAGGCTTGAAGCACAGATCAATGATCAATTATAATTTCTAAGGAAAGAGAAAATATATATCCTATCAGGTTCAAACTACTGGGAAAATGTACACATTACCAGAGTTAGTTGCAAAAAAAGGTTGGTAGGTATAAATATCTGGGGTTTCTTCCTCAATTAAACTTCTAAAGGAGAAAATGCTTGATTCCCATGATAATTGTTTTCAGAAAGAGGACAAGCCAATCTTTGGGGAAAGGGAGGTAACAATATTAATTGAAGAGAAAGCAATCATTTAAGATTATGTATAGTGTATATTTTTAAAATAAGACATAGATTAACTTAGCCGCAGCAGGTGTAGCACACTCTACCATTAGCATGGACCCCTAAGCAACAGTATGTCCTGCTGATGGGGACCTTAACAATGGCTCTCGTGTTTTCCAACACAGAGCAGTCTCTGTGTTGGGTTGAATAGTGTCCTTCCCCAAATCACATCTACCCAGAACCTATGAATACAACCTTACTTGGAAATAAGGTCTTTGCAAGTTTAATCAAATTAAGATGAGGTCATACTGGAGTAATGTGGGCTCTAAATCAAATAT
Organism: Myotis lucifugus; assembly: GCF_000147115.1. Lineage (NCBI taxonomy): Eukaryota > Metazoa > Chordata > Mammalia > Chiroptera > Vespertilionidae > Myotis > Myotis lucifugus. The sequence continues at coordinate 11,576,813 of NW_005871065.1, read as the reverse complement.
GACTGATGTCCCTTAAAAAGCGAGTCTCTTAAAAAAGTGAGCTTACAGAGTTGAAGCCTTCACATTGGAATCTCGATTGGAGTGATGCATCTACAAGCCAAGGAACACCAAGGGTTGCCAGAAACCACTAGAAGCTAGGAGAGAAGATGCAACAGATTGTCCCTCAGAGTCCCCAGAAAAAAACAAACCCTGCTTTGATCTCAGACTTTTGACTTCCAGAACTGTGAGACGGTAAATCACTGTTGTCTTAAGCCACCCAGTTACTGATACTTTGTTGCAGCAGACCCAGGAAATTAATAAAATCTCAAATTTGAGTTTTGTAAAACCCTTTGTATCGGCCTGCTTGTATTTTTCTATTAGTTCCTTTAACTAAAATCTAAATTATCCTGGCAAAGTGTACCCATGTATGGTCATTTTGAGATGTGTCTTAAATTTCAACCCCACTCTCCCACTCCCACCAGTTGGGAGGGGCGATTAATGCACCATTTCTTGGGAGAGCCAGGCCCATGGTGTGTGTGTGTGTGTGTGTGTGTGTGTGTGTGCGCGTGTGCGCGCGCTCATGCTGCATGCTGAGGCTCTCCTCATCTCAAGGAGGGAGGGAGGTTTGAGCTTGCTCTGGAATTAAACTCGGACACAGAAATGTTTCTCAGAACTAGCTTCACAGAAGATGGACTTTATTTTTATGCCCCCTCTTTGCTAATATTTGAGAGGTACCATTTTTTGATTTTATTTTTTTTCTCAACTGAACTGATTACCAAATCATGATTTTAGCAGCCCAGGAGATGGAAATTCAATAGCCCTCTTTGTTGATAATAACACTGAAGAGCTAAAGCATCTAAAGGCCAGAGGCTCCAGGTGCTACAGACAATGCAGCTGAAGGCAGAAGCAGCGCCTGGGCCCTAACTCCCAGGGAGGAGCCCGAGGCTGGATCCATTCATGATGACAGGGCTCAGGAATCCTCTTCTCCCCTCTGAAAGTGCTCCAACATGTTTGGTCAGGAGAAATGTTTGCAAGGAAACTTTGTGTTTTTTTTGTTTTTTTATTTTCTTATTTTTTAATGTTTTCTGAAATTGGAGACTTTCAAATTCAAGGGTTGCTGAGCTGTTCTGATTTGGCTTCTTTGGTATCTGTTTTTTCACCACTATTACCCTTGGATTTATCTTCTTCCTTAACATCAGTTTTTGTCTTCTGTTTCCTTCTTGTCTTCCTCAATTCTAGCTTTCTTTGCTCCTTTCTTATGATCAGCCACATTTCTACGACCTCCTTCTCCTTCATCCTCTGAATCTGAGAATTCTTCATCACAAGCTATCCTTTTTTCTGATGCTCAAATAGAAATTCTCTTGTCTGGGTCTTCTCCATCTTCATCTCCGCTGTCTTCATGAACAGCATCTTCTGGAATAGCTTGCATTTGGACACCAGGTGCATGAGGCAACATGCGTAAATTTTCAAATAAACGCTGTTTTATCTTTTCCACATATTCTGGAGTGTTCTGGTTTGTCATATTTGAAGGACTAATATGCAGTTTGAAGTCTGGTCCAAAATTCTCAAAGTAATCATTATATGGCAAGTCATTAGGAATCTCACAATCAAGGGCAACTGCAGTCTCATATGTCCAACAGCGAGCAACGTTACGAAATGTGTATCCACCTCCCCCAAGCATCAGTAATGGTAAATTGAAAGTTTTTACAACTTCTACACATTTAGCATGACCTTTGACTGTCAGATTGAAGCAACCAAGTCTATCACCAGATAGCGAGTCTGCACCACACTGTAGCACCACAGCGCTAGGTTGATACATCTCCATCACTTTTGAGATGACAGGCTTAAATATTTGCCCATAAGATTCATCATCTATACCATCTCTCATTGGAAAATTGACAGCATAGTATTTGCCTTTTCCTGCACCAATACCCCTCAAGCCTCCTGTTCCAGGAAAGTATTCTCCGTATTTATGGAATGATACAGTCATTACACGATCTGTTGTATAAAAAGCTTCTTCAACACCATCACCATGATGGATATCAATATCAATATATAAGACTCTCTGGTGATACTTTAGTAATTCAAGGATGGCAAGCACAATATCATTAACATAACAGAATCCTGATGCTTCTGATTTCTTAGCATGATGTAATCCTCCAGCCCAATTAACAGCCATATCAGTTTCTTGTCGGTTTAACTTCAGCAACTGAGCCACCAGTTGAGAGCTGACAAAACTCAAAGAGTCCATCAAACACTGGACAATCTTCTCCAATATTAAATCTCTGCATCTGCTTACTGTACTTAGACATGTTATCTGGTCTTATTGAACGTAGAAATTTGATGTATTCATCACTGTGGTATTTTGTCATTTCTTCAGCAGTGGCTTTAAAGGGCCTATATATTTCCATTTTTCTATATAAGCCATAATTTAGCACCAAGTTATGGGTCATGCGGATTCTATGAGGTTTCATAGGATGGCCTCGTCCATAGTAATAGTTTCCAATGTCACTATCGCAGTAGTAGCAGACTTTCTTTTTGCCGCCTCCCTGACTGTACGCCATGGGCTCCCCAGCCACCGCCGCCTCGGGGCTCCTCCTCCTGCTGCTGCCGCCGCTGCCCCGGCCCTGGCTCCGAGGGGAGAGAAAAGGGCTGTGGCTTAAGTGGGGGCAGCTGTCTCACGGGGGAGGATGGGCCTGAGGGAGGAGAGGGTGCCAGAAGGGCTCGGTAAGACCGGGCAGAGGGGCCGAGAGCGCCGAGCAGGGGAGGCCGCAGCACCAACTCTCGACACTGGGGAGGGGGGCTTGCCTAAGGGTCCTTGTTCGGGCACCAGAGGCTGAGGTCCAGCCCCAGCAGGTCCAGGGGTTCCCCAAGGTGTGGACAGAGTCAGCAAAGAAGGAAGGACACGGAGTTGCATTCAGTCTTTCAGCAGAGCAAGGTTCTCCCTCCAGGATCTCCAGCCAAGTTCTGTGTTTTACTGTCTTGTTACATCTGTATTTATACCAGTTGATTTTAATCCTCTCAATTTCTATTCCAAAGGTTAGGGCGTTTCTTATCTCCATTCCAGGGAGTAAAGATTATGTAGCTTAAGGGTGATTGTTCATAGTTAAAGTGATTAACTATCCACCTTGCATTTAGTTAAGGGGTTTTATTCCCTCCCTAACTTCAGGGAAAAATCCCTACCTGGGGAAACAACCTTCTCGGAGAGGTGACCTTGGTTGAAACACATAGCGCCAAGAAGGGGAGTAAACATATTACGAACAGTATGCCATATATGCCAGGTCCCTTGAAACATATGCTGTGCAGATGTTTCTTCCCTGCAGCGACTGTGTCAAGCAGCAAGGATGGACTGGCTTCCGGCAGGAGAGAAGTGCTGGGGATAGAAATTTCTGTTCATTAGCAAGTTGGTAATCAAACCCAAAGAAATAAAACATGTGAGGAAAAAAGTATAGAAAGCAGAGATTGTAGTAAATCAACATTTAAGAAGCATGTAAAAGATGAGGCCACAGACAGATGGAAAAGGGATGTTAGGGAGAGGAGGAAAACCAGAGTCATAGGACAATGGCTGCCTATCTTATTCCTTGAACACTACTTTCTGACCAGGTGTTACCTTCACCTGGAAGCGTAGTGCCAGCTATCCTAAAAGTTTGGGCTCTTTCTTAATTAGGAAACTTTTAGAGATTCATATGGATATGCACAATACATGCTAGAGATCAAATAAATACTGATTTGTTTTCTCAAAAAAAAAATTGGGGCTCAAGCAAATTGTTAACAAACACCCTTATCTTTGGTTATTGGTGTCTTGAATCTGGTCTGTTGCATTGTCTTGAGACTCGGGTTCCTGAAGATGTCCTGTTTTACCAAGATATTTGGCCAATATATTACTTAAATAAATTATATAATCTCTCTGTGATTCAGTTGCTCATTTGGAAAATATCAAATAGATCAGTAATTTTTAAATTTCTTTTTTAAAGTCATAGAATTTTTTTCTCAAATGAAATATTTTGTGGAGCCTCAATGTAGTAAACAGAAAAAGGCTATAGCTGTTTTGATTGAAGTCAGGTCAGTTGTGAACAGGAGCTCTGTCCTTATATATCAAGTTACCCACCTCAAACATGTTTTTAGAATTAATGTTCAGCCTTTGCTTGTAGACCCAGATCCTGATAACTCACTTCAATGGAGAAAATGTGCTTTGGCCAACACCACATATTTCTGAACTTTGATGATGGTGGATATTCGTTTGTGGCAGACACTGTTGGTTGCCTTTTCCTTGTCAATTCTATTTCTCATTTCTCCCTGTCCCTCGACTTTTTATTGTTGGAAGAGCTCTGTTTTTGTTTTATGGTTTCCTTTTACTGCTTAAGAAAAATGATCTTCTTCCCAGCCCCAAAGGATAAATGATAATTGGTCTAATTGTGGTGATCTTCCTCCTTTTCTTAGTGATTTTGTTAGGAAGCAAGGAAACTTTGGAAAGAACTATTCATGAATCCAGATGCAGTTTCAAAACATTGCACACCATTTGTTTTGTGTTTTGTTCAGTCTGCAAATATGTGACAGTGGAGCCCAAGGAACTGGAAGAACACCCGAAAGTCTAATTCACAGCATCCTTCAGTTCGCTGGAGAGTTTCACGTGTAATATAGGGCTGCTGGGGAAAAAGAATTTTACACTCACACTTAGAAGCTAGTGTAATTACCCCATTAGTAGTATCTACATAACTTCACCCAAGTAGAAATCTCAACTAAGTTCTATGTAATATTACATCATAAGAGATTAATTTGGGAGGATGAATGGCACATTTTGGGGGTATTTTTAAGTAAATTTTTTTATGGGGAATGACTTTTTGAGTATTTTTCACAATCATGTTTAGATATTTCAAGTTCATTATGGAATAAGGACAAAGGAGGAAGGAAGGGAGGGAGAGAGGGAGCAACAGAGAGAAGAAAGATGGGAGAAAATTAATTTCACAGTTAGTAAAACGTACCAGAAAAAAACTTTGGTAATATCTAGAACAGAATATAAAGCCCACATCAGAAACATTTGGCATTCTTCTATGAAACCGCAAAGACGAAGCCACTCACTGTTTTGACTACTAAAGGAAGATTGGCTCTGGGGAGAAAATGAATGCTTTTTGTCATGACCAAGTTTTTTTTTTTTAAGTAAAATGTTCAAATTGTTATGTCTATTTTGAAAATGAATGCAGCAATGTTGATTGATGAGATAAAAAATAATTCAACAAAGTAACCGAAAACATACGGTATGGACGAATGATGTAAATTACAAAATAGCATCCAGAAATAAAATTACTTTAAGGATTAAGCTACCTTTGGTTTGTTATTCTCTGCTTCAGGAGATGATGTGTATGGGATACATATGAATATGCATGGGGCAGACTCAACAAAATGGTGCTGCCCCCCTGTCCCTCACCACTCCGACTAGTTGATTCTTATTTCAGGAAAAAAAAGCTTGGGCCCTGCCTGAGAGCCAACATGGAAACTGGAGGAAAATCTCCCACTCACAGGGCAACAAGGCAATGACAGGCTCCTAATGATTTCATTTCATGTAAAAAATACAGTCAGAGGTAATGGGAACCTAGAGCGCCCAGTGATGGACTGTGTAACTCCAGGCCTCTCTTGGTACCATTTCCCAAAGACGCCCAGTGCCCTTGAGGACCTGCAGTACAGAGAAGCAGAACAGAAACCACAAGAATTACGTTATCTAAAATGTGAGGAAACATTTACCTTAGTTTCCTATGAACATGAATAAGTAAATAGTTTATCCATTCCCTTTAGGCATTTTAAAGACATTCTGTTATTATTGACTAACCTGTCAAATTCTGTGTGTGCACAATTTTTATTCAGTGCGATATGCAGTGGCTAGGCAAAAAAATTAAAAAAATAAAAGAACTATTCTGCTTTTGTTTTTGCATTAAGCCTTGTAAGAAATCCAGTGTTAAATAAAATGTGTCATTCCTCTTTCATTCATTTTATCCATTTAATTTTATTTAATAAAAATGTTGAGGAAGTCCATTGACATATGGTTAGTTTAAAAGGCATATAATCTATCTATTCTAAATATAGGTAATGAGTTCATTAATATAAAAATATTAATATTTCTATCAAAGAAAATGAAGGGACAATTGCTGTAACTTCATATTGCACCTTGCTGGCAATTTTCTTATGAAATTCAATTTACTTATCTACCATTTATCTCAGTCAACATGGCATTTCAATAAAAGACCTATTTGCTAAAGACAGCAGGTTGGGAACAAAAAAATAAGGAGATGACCTTTCTTTAAAGGTCTGAGATTCCAATGCAAATGCAATTGGTATGAGTCAGGCTCACCAAAAAAAGGTAATAGAGTTATTTCCATGAGCTAGAGTAATTCCTTATAAAAATGGGTCTGAAGAATAGGGTTAGTGTAACCAATTTACTGTAAGCTTTAAAAAATCCATTCTAATGTTATGACTCCATTTATGTGAGCCGCCTCTAAGTTCTGAGGTCAACTGGTGTTTGCTGTCCAAACACCAGTGCGTGTCTCCTTAAAGGTGGCCAACAGTCTGTCACCTATGATTTCATAGCCACTCAACAGGAACATCAGAGAGAATGCCAGCTGACTTTTACATGCTGTTTAACAACCAGCCACCAACAGAAAAAAACTTCAGATGATGCGTTACATGAATTTAAGACCTTTTAGTAACTCCTCCTCATTTGGACTCTTGTAATTTTTTAAAGAATTCTTCTTTTAAAATAGTTCTTTAACATATCAACCTATCTGCAACAGAGGCCTCAGCTGGAATTTAAATGGTTTTCACTCTAGACTCAAGCATGTCTGGGCATAACTGGAGGACTGGTAAGGGGAGATGGCCAGAAATCGATTTATATTGATTGCCAACCAGCCAACTTGGAAAAGAACTAACATTAAGAAAGTGTCAAAGTGAATAAGCTTGGATGACAAATAGTAGGCAAGTGTCTGAAGACAGAGGGGTTCTGAGGACTTGGCTGTGATTCCACTCCTTGCCCAGACTCCATGGATGGCTGAGTCTTAAGACCAAGTGAAAGCTGAGGGATCTGTTTCTGCATAACCTCTGTACCATGTTTGAGACCACCAGGGGTCTACAGTATCAGCGCCCGTAGTGGCTGTGGAGCTGGCAGTGGTGTTGAGATGAAGAGTGGCAGCATCATGGGCAATTAGTGGCACTGAAAAGGTCAACCATGGTGGTGCTCTCAGAGCCCTCAGCCTTAGGCGCTGGTACCCATTATGCCATGGCAGCCCTCAGACTATCGGGGCATTGACAATGTCTTTAGAGGGTAATGGAGGCAGATAGCACATCATACCCAAGAAGCCCCGGCATTTGTTGCAAGAAAATAGTGGAAACAACCATCTTGGCTTTCTATTCAATTTAACAACTGTTAAACAAACTATCCTAAAATTTGTGACTCGTAGAGCATTTTATTGTTTTTATGATTCTATAGGTTGCCTGGAACTCAGCTAGATGATTCTATTTTAGCTATTTACTGATAACAAACTATCTAGAGTCTAGATTCTAGACTTATTCATGAACCATCAAAGTCTCACAGACTGCACAGTTAAGAATCCCTACGGCTAAAATATCTTCCTCTCTGCTTGCTCGCACCCCACTTCCTTCTCATCTTATCCTGAGGCTCAAATCAAATCTAAATAAAATAGAAAATAAACACAAAGCACACCTTTGGTCAGCTCTATTTATGTGTGTGTATAATATATTTAATACATACACATATATAATTACCCTATTTAATAAAGAGCTAATACACTAATTAGACCGAACGGCAGAACAACCGTCCAGACGACCTTCTGGATGATCTTCTGGACAAAACTGGGAGTGCAAGGGCTGGCTGAGGCAGCTGGGGCTGCGAGGGTCAGTCAAGGCAGCCAGGGCTGCGAGGGCCGAGCCCCTTGCACTAATTTTATGCATCAGGCCTCTAGTGTATGCATATATATTATTCTATATAATAAAAGCCCAGCAACCAAATAGCGGAACGACCAGAACAACCAGTAGATCAGTCGCTATAATGCGCACTGACCACCAGGAGGCAGATGCTCAACATAGGAGCTGCCCCCTGGTGGTCAGTGTTCTCCCACAGTGAGAGCACCGCTCAGCTGACCCGGATGAATGGGTGTTTCTGCTGCAGCCGCTCAGCTGACCAGGATGAGTGGCACTCCCACAATGGCTGATCCCTGCAGGCCACACCCCCCACCAGTGCACAAATCCTGTGCACCGGGCCTCTAATATATATATAATTTCCAAGTTTGTTAAACCAGAGTCAGATGTGCAAAAAAATAAAGGTAATTTCTTTATATCTCTATGACTGTTTCAATCTTTCTCCTAAGCCAGGACTTGATGTATTAAACAAATAATATTTTGTTGGCTTAAATATTCAATGCTTGAGATCTTGTCCTGTTCCACCTACCTCTCTCTGCACTAGTCTAGTGCATGGAGAGATGTGTGGTGTGTATAACCACATGACAAAGGAGACAGGCAGAGTCTCATATCCCAGCGTGGTTCTTTATTGGTCTCTGGGTTTTTTCAGTTCTACACTACAAGTGCTGAGGTGCCCTGGACCCACAGTGGGCATGCTGCTGGCATATGATGCTCAGGTGAGAGGCCAGTGTTTCCTGTGGTCCTATCTCTCTCCCTGGGAGTCTTGCTGGCATCACAGACCTCTCTCACTCTGCCATATCTCCATGAACCTGGCCTGGGCTTCATTCCACAGCCTCTGCTGCTGCTTAGCCCACCTCCCCAAGGCCAGCCCCACGTGGCAGGCCCTTTGCTGTTAGCCAGCTCCTGGCCTGTTCTTCCTCTCCCGCTTTGTGTTCTGATGGTAATCCGGCTGCCATAGCTCCACCTGGAAGCCACGGTGACTGGGAAAACGAAATGCCAGGCTGTCTCCCTGAACACACCTCCATGGCTCTCTCACTACATTGAGCTCACTGAGGCCACCCCCAGGTAACTGTGTGGAGCTCTTTGCCAGGCAGTCTCCTCTGAGAGTCCCCGACCCAGGTCCTCAGCTCCTCAGAGTATCTTTTAGCCTGCCTTGCATTTCTCTGTCCTAACACAGTGCTCATTTCTTGCCTCTCCCACTTATATCTCCTCCCGCTGAATGTCTTGAGCTAGAAGTTGTAGATTTGGTACTTTTCCTCCCTCCACATCACATTTTCATCTTTTCCTATAGTAGAAAATCACATATCTTCTCTGCACATATCAGAAGCTCTGGTTAGAAGATCTTCACATGTAACGAAACTATGTGGTCGGTCTGTGACATCCAAGACTGGCTTTGATACGCTAACGCAATTTTTAAAAATTCACCGTTGACAAAACCTGACTCTTCGGCCAATTGCCTTCTCTGAACACAGCACAAATGTGATCTGACCAAGCTGAGAGGCATCACCTTTACCTTGACATACTAACCCCTGTGCTTCAGAGGGGTAAGCCCCCAGGGCAACATGGTTTGCAGGATATTTTTTTAAAAATAGTTCAATATTATTCTCTTTCACTGTAATGTTTTCAAAAGGAAGAAGACAGGGCCTTATGACACCTCTGAATTTAAATTAGCAGCCTACTAAGGGTGAAATTTTTAATAAAAACTGCAGGAAAACAAGCTATTATGAACATATTGTGATGCCTATTGATATTTATGTTGTTGCTCATAAGAGCAACAGTTTTTATTGTTCTTCCCTATTTTCCCAGTGTAGCTCATCAAGATTAGCCAAATGGTTTTGCCTAGACTCCAAAGTCTCATTTGAAAACCCTATAAAGTTTATAAAGCTGCAGGTGCAACTTCTCAGTAATGTGAAAAACTATATGTCAAGTAGGTTCTGAAACTAGGACACCTACCGAAAGCATTTTCAAAGAATTGGAAAACGAATACCTCTGAATACAATAAAAGCATTTTCTCTGCAAGATCTTCCCCTTCACTGGGGGGTGGGGATGTTTAAGGGAGGTACATTTGGTAATGTTACCGACTTTTACATTCCCTTAAGTATAATATATGTAATATAAGCTATACGTGCAGCACTTATATTTGAATTTCCATATCATCCCTTTCAAATTAAGTCTGAACTATGAACAGTAAGGAGGGAAGGAGTTCTGGGTTTAAAATCATGAAAGTGAAGGTTTCAATAGCCAATGTTCCAAAATGCAGTTTGACTTCTTTCTATTCACAAGGGACTGACCATGGACTAGTCGGCAGGTGAATGGGGCACTGCTCTGTAAGGGACATTAAAATATCACGGAATAGAACGAATGCAGTCACAGTTAACCAGGTTTCTGCCATGGCTCCTCACACAGCTGTAGTTTGTTTGTCGCAGACTTATCTACTTGAGTAGAAAAAAACAAAAACCAGTGAATAGTTTGACAACAGACCAGGACGCCCCAAATTGCCCCAGGTAAGAACATGTACCCTGGCTTCTTTGAGACCAGCCACCTGACAGTTACCTGGAATTGGCCAACGCAGAGCCAGCATTTTGAAGTCAAATATTGAATAGAAAATCACCCCATGAATGGTCATTTAAAGCTAGCACCTCGCATGAGCTTTCCAAGAAGTGTTCAGTTCAGAAAAATGACCAACGAGGCCTGAAAAAAGAAAGGAATACAAAATATTTTTGCATGAAAGATCAGAAAGAGACATAGATGTATTCTGAATAACACTGTAACAATATCATGTAAGCCACCCCTGTCCTCCTTGTGTTTGGGTGACATCTAGTTTTAGTGACAGAAAAACAGAAATGAAAGAAATTTTCAAATAAAATTATAATGTGATGTTCAGTTCAAGAAGTAAATCACCTATTTAAAACATAAAACATTATCAAGATTTTTAGTCAATAAGAAATCCATCTTTTTCCTTTTCCACGAAGTAAATTCTTAACAAAAATATGAAAAAAAAACAGTTGCCTTGACAGAAATTGCCTCCATAAGTTCCATTGCAACTCCTGTGAAGAGGAGAAAGGAATCCAACCTGTTCATTCTCCTGATCTCTACACCAACTCCATTTGGAAGAGCACCTTCTTAAATCTAGGTGTTTTCTTTTTCTTTTTTTAAATTGATTTCAGAGAGAAAGGGAGCGAGAGAGAGAAATATAGAAACATCAATGAAAGAGAAACATCCATTGGCTGCCCCCTGCATACCCTCTACTGGGGATGGAGCCTGCAACCCAGGCATGTGCCCTGACCGGGAAATCGAACCAGCAACCTCCTGGAACATGGGATGACACTCAACTAAGTGAGCCACACTGGCCAGGCAAATCTAGATGTTTTCTATCTACTAATGAAACTAAGATAACTGGCACATTTTGAGCTTAATAAATTAAAATTTTCAAGTATCTTCAACTGAAAGATTGTCGAGCTACATATTATTTTCCTCACATCTTAGAGGAATATTATGCCATATGATTTTTAAATTGATTGTTGTTCCCTTTAACATTGGTTCAGAACCATAATTTTAATTGCTACATCGTTTTGTGTCGTGGTTGTCTAAAATATTAGCTGCTCCTTCTATCATTGTTATTTGCAAGTGTGAAAGTCAACATGATGAGATAGAGAGAACACAGTTTTGGGTTTCACATATACTATCTCCCCTGCTTTCTACCTGCTTCATCTTGCATAATTTCTCATCTTCTCTGAGACCATTTTGCAGGGTTAATGAATAGAGCAGAGATAACATATATAAAAGTGTTATCAAAGCAGATGTTCTTTAAACAAGAAGTGATACTATTTTTGCTATCATTTTTATTGATGTTAGTAAGCATGCATTCCACAAAGCAGATGTTCTCTAAATGAGAAACAATGCTAGCTTTGCTACCATTCTTATTTATATTATTCAAAGCATGCCTTCTCTGTCTACACTCAATTATGTGATTAAAATGTCGGTGAAGAATGGAGCCCTCTAGCACTTCACACTAAACTTACTTTTAAATCTAAAACCTACTCCCAAAGCCAAAAGACTTAATCTAGTCATTTAGAGCCTTTAGCTATTGCTGCCTTGTCAAATAAGGCTCCTCTGAACTGCTCTCTGTCCCTGCCCCTACCCCAACCCACACACAAAACAACCAGCTCATAGCAAACTCACCTTGTTCATTAGGATTTCAGTAGAAACTTTGGAAGCACACCTACATCCTATTAGGGAGAGTAATGAGGTAACAAGGCACATGCTTGCTTTGAGCTATTGGCAGTGCCTGCCTAGAGTCTGTGTTGAGAATGATTCTGAAGCTGTGTCTGGCCTCAGAAGAAAGGTTGCTACGACTGGTTAGCAATGTCTCTCCTGGGTATAGATATATGTGCATGTTTGCCTTCCCGATACTGAGTCATACGTCTACACCATCACAAAGACCTAACAGGCTGGTAGACACCTGAAAAATGAAAAGCTGTTGAAGAACATGGAATACATGTCATTGCCACACTCAGGATCGTCCTGGAAACTGAATCAGCTGAGCAAGGGCTTGCTGTTTTATTACTCAGCATCAGATCCATAAGGAATTCAAGGGCAATGTGGACAAATTGCTCTGAAAATGATTGGCAAATATTTAGACCTGAGCTCCCTTCTGTCTCAGTAACATGCTTCTGAATTATATGCCCCCTGCACATTGTGTGTGTTCAGAGGACACAAATTCTTTTTCTCATAGCAGCTGCTGTGCAATGAGAAAAGAGGTTAAACGTAGGGTACTTTGCAAAATCAATCTAACATGTTATTATAATGTCAACTATTTAAACAGTCCACTTCCATCCCTGATGCTAAACTCATAATAGGTAATATTTAATACATTTTACTTATATTCTCTTCCATTTTGCTGGTAGCACATTTAAATCTGAGTTTATTTAGCCCAGCCAGGATAGCTCAGTGGTTGAGCATCGACTGAATCAAGAGGTCATGATTTGATTCCTGGTCAAGGCACATACTCAGGTTGTGGGCTCAATTCCCCAGATTCTCTCTCATCATTGATGTTTCTATTTCTCTCTCCTCCCTTCCTCTATGAAATCAATAAAAAAATATTTAAAAAAAATAAAAATAAATAAATCTGAGTTCATTTGAATAGCATCCCTCCCATCCCCCTTTAGACCTGTTTTCTCTGCTGCTTAAGCCTACAAGAAAGTTACAGTCCTCTGTGTTTCTGATGTGTATTGATTTCTCCAGTTATAATGACTACCTAAATTTGTATGGTTTTATTTTTTAAAGTCATAGAAAACAGATTCAGAATCAGCAGAACTTTTTAAAACAAAATATGGTTCATAAATAACAAACTTAAAAAAGTTATTATGAAAAACAAACAGGGAGAAAAAGAATTGCCTTTGCTGGTATATAATACAATTGAAAGTTTCCCCACTGTGACTATTCCTCTCTCAAAGCAATTTTTTAAATTAATTATGTTCTTATTTTGGAAAGAAAATACTGCCTTTGAATATAATAATTATCTGTAGGGTAATTTTCCCCTTTTTTCATAATCTGGGACCCTAGATACAATCAATCGTTTCTTTCTAATAAAAGAATTTATTTCTAAAGTAACTAATGTTTTCCATTTCACTATGATTTAGATTTCATTCATCAGGAAGGTAAATAGCACCTGAAACTTTCTCCAATTTCACGTCCAGGGGCGAGTAGATAGAATTACAGGCATGACAACTTTGGACTTTTCTCTCCCACTGCTCTCATTTGTCCAAAGTCATATTTTGTGATAGTTCCTTAAAGGCTCGGTTTAATATTAATGCCAAAAAGCTATCTTCTTCTGTGGGCGTTAAATAAACTCCCCCAGGGAGAGGCAGCTTTCACAGAGGGGCATGTGCAAGGATTACTTCCCCTGCCCATAATTACCGCCTGCTCAGGAGAGCTCTGAACAGAGGCAATGTCCTAGAATGTTATTGCAGGGAGAAGCCAAATATATACTCAGGCCATTTACAGGAATCTCTCTGAGGAGGCTCAGATCCAAGCGAGTCACTACAAGCCAACATTGTTAGATTCTTTGACTCCTTGCTTCTCGAAAGCTTAGGTGGCCAGTGTTTCCTGGCTCCTGCTCTGTGGGACTTGGCCCTCAGCTTTTGAAAGAATTGGGTTGCAGAGGACGGCAGCCACTGGGGCTGCCTGGAAAGTGAAAGCAGTTTCCACACTGGTAGCCAGACAGGATACCAGGGGATTAGCGTAACGGAGTTGGTTACACTAACTCTGGACCCAGTCAGCTGGACCCAGTCAGCTGAGGCCTCGTCCCCAGGCTTCCAGCCAGACAGGAAGGCTGCTTTTGTGGGGGAAGCATATTAGCTGCAGCGTCGATTATTCCAGCCTTGAGTGCTTCTCTCTACCTCCAGGTGACCTTTAGGAGCAAATATAATGACCACACTGGCTCCATCAGCTGGAAGCGAAGAATTTTCTGACTCTTGCTCCTTTTCCCCCACACTCAGACTCTCATCAAATACCTATAACTCACAAGTCCAAAGGCCGAAAACCTTCCCACTTCTTCATTACTTGATGATGCACATCTGCCTCTCGGTGAAGAATTTTAAGGGCCTGATTGATGATCACAGAAAATGGAGTTAATAGTCATGCAGAAAACAAAATAAAACAAAGCCACAAAACTCAGGAGTTGAAACTCTGGGGTGTAATCTTGTCCTACATGTACATATCCTAGTGGAATATAGCATTCCAATTCAGTGAAAAGTGACCCTAACAGGGCCCCCTGCCTCCATTCTCCCCCACTTCAACCCCAACACAGTCCATTCTCCACAAGGTCCCAGAATAATCCTTTCCAAAAGGAGTCAGATCATATACCTTCTCTTCACACACACACACACACACACACACACACACACACCTCCAAAGGTTTCACTCGTCCCCAGAGCTTCACATTTGTCATCACTTTCTATCCCCTCTCCTGCTTTATTTTCTCTTTAGAGCACTCTGCCCAGCTGACATAGTATTAGGATGTGTAATGTGTGTATTGGCCATCTGCCCCACAGGAATGCAAGGCCCTGAGGGCAGGGGAGTCATCACATAGACTGTGGGCCTGTCATCTAACATAACAGAGTAGGTGGACAATACATGTTTGATGAATAAATGAGTCAGGAAGCTTAGTGAAGCTTGGATAAGGCTACACATGGGCAGTTCTTAATGAAATGAGACCTTATTCTTCTGACCGGCATTTAGTTGGTCATGTGCAGGCTCCAAAATTGGTGACTGTGCACCAAACCTCCTTCAGTCCACCCTCTATAACTATTAAACTCAATGACAGTATAAAGACCACTTCTCATGTCCTCCTGTGTTTCTCTCTGAAGATTTTCTACCAATTAAACATGATGGCAGGATTGAGGAGGTAGGATCACACACAGTCATTGTAGCCAATACAATTTTTTACTTCATCCTAGGAATGATTTTAGGGAGATTGCTAAACCTCTCTGGCCATTAGTGCCTGTTATGGACTAAATTGTGATTTCCCCCACCCTAAAAGAAATTTAAATATTGAAGTTCTAACCCCCAGTTCCTCAATGTAATCACATCTGCAGAGAAAGGTTTTAAAGAGGTGACTGGATTAAAATGAGGCCATTAGAGTGGGCCATAAAATCTCACAAGGCTGATGGCTTCACAGAGTGAAGGTTAGGACACAGACACATGCACAGGGAAGGTCACGTAAAGACCCAGGAAAAGGTGGTCATCTGTAGGTCAAGGAGGGAGACCTGACACAGGGCCTTCCCTCACAGCCTCAGAAGGAACCAGCCGTGCCTAGACCATAAGTCCCAGAACTGTGAGACCATGCATGTCTGTGGCTGAAGCCACCTAGTGTGTGGCACTTTGTTACAGCAGCTCTGGCAAGCTCATACAGTGCCCTTCTCTGTAAAAAGGGGAAGATAACAGTTCATATCTCAGGACAATATTGTGCAGACTGAATAAAATAAAACAGAAAGCTCTTAACCTTGCATTTGGCATACAGTAGTCATTCATTTGAACTATTATTAACCCTAGTTTACCTGGCCAATAAAACCAATGACGTAACCTGAAAGTGGGCCATTCATAACTGTGGAAGAAGTGCACTGTTTAGCAGTGAATAAAATGCTTCTCCTTCACCCAGAGGAACAGGACCTTCCCAGGCATGCAGGGGACAAGGAGCTGGGAATCCTTCCCTACCTTGCAAATGTCTGCTCTTCCCCGAGGTCCCCAAGCTTCCACAAGGGCAGGCAATCAGCTATTTGGCAACGGGGGGACCATAGAACTTATGTCCTATACGCAATAGGAACTAAAATAAAATGTTAATTTAAAGAGTAGGTCTTCTGAAGGCAGCACAGGACAACCCAGTGGTGGTGAGGGAGGGAGGACTAGGACAGCAGGGACAAGGGACATTCCTGTCATTGTATTCCAGTCACCAGTGAACATAGAAAGTAAGACCCGGAAGAGCTCCTAGATAATTCCTCAGTTTCCAGACAACAAAACCAAACCCTGGCCATAAATTTTGCCGAATTTGGAGGTAGTGTCAAAACTCCCTTTTTTTCCCAATTAAATTAAACTTTTTTTCAGGAGCTCATTTGGACAACGTTGCCTCTGCAGCCAGCTCTGAGAATATGACCGAGAGGTCATCAGAGCCTGGAGCCTCAGCTGTCAGACAAGACAGAAAGACAACCAAAGTTGCTCACCCTGAAGGTCATGTTGGAACTTTCGGGTGCGGCTCCACAGACCACTGTGGTTCCAATCTTGCCTTTGTACAAGTGGCCCACGTTCACGAATCTTCTGTTCCCACACGTGTTCCACATTTACATAACTGCATCGACCAGATAGGGATGTTGTAAGGATTAAATAGCAATGTTAGAGACTTGTCATGTCTTCACTACAGAAAAAGGGTAGTAGTTTTCCACACATACACTAAATTGAGTTATTCTGGGTTTCAAAGCCAAAGCTGCTGTTCTCACGTCCCATATTTTTAGGGAAATGTTGTGAATTTTCTTAGCACTCTGCAGGTTTCGATACGTGGGCTCCCTTTCAGAGGCACAGAATAACTAGCTGGGAATGGTTCCACGTAGCCCACACGCCCAGACAAGGTACTTACACGGGGCTGAGAGAGGCACAGCGCACACTCCACCTTCTGAGGAACAGCTGACAACCTACCACCCACAATATGTGGCATAACTGGGAGACAGGGCAGGGGGTCTTAATTTGTCTAATTCTGCTCCCCAATTCTTATTTTCCTTTTGACTTACCCAATTCTATTATTTGTTGGGCATTGTGCAAGTCACTGGGTTTTCAGTGATGAAATAGAGAGTCCTTCACTTCAAGGACCACTGGCACCTTAGATACAGATTTTTCTACAATTATATCGGACGCCTGGATTAAGTATGCAGAGATCAGGGCTTAAAAACTTGAGATCTGTGTGTTCTCAGGCACAGATAGGTAGAGGGTCTTTGATTTGGAGGAACATGGATCATTCCATGAAAGTTCCTCTCTGCAGAAGGATGCACATATGTGCTACCCAGAAAATTCTACTCACAATTCTAGGGAGTACATAGAGCTCCTGAAGGCCATTCTTTAGCCACTTGGGGCCCAGGGGTCACTGGTTAAGCAGCTTTGTTGCTAAGAGAAGTACTAAACAGGCATGCATACTTGCAACGTGTAGTATTGTCACAACATGTGGACCAGCTTGCATGAATTTGAATAGTAAATTAACAGAAAAGAAAAAATGTGCATGATTAGTCAACATGTTTTGGGTATTGAAGAAAGAAAAACTCTTAATTCATCAGCTACACTGAGCCTGAGTCATTGGAATAACCAGATCGTAACCAAAATAGGGCCCCTATCTGTCCCAGTTAACTGTGCCCTTTCTACACATTCTAATCGGAGCTACCTGTAAAGAGAGAGACTCTGTCTCTGGACCAACATAGCAAACTGTATCTATATGACATATATGACAACTACATCATGTACTCTATTTACATGCATGGTACAATTTGATTTAAAATCAACTACTACTCTTTTCATAGAGCTGTGCTGTAGTTTTTCAATAAAACTTAAACATTGTCCTGGGTAAATTAATGCAAAATCCTATAAAGTGACTTATAAGATCACTGACTCAAAAAAAAAAACTTGCAATATCTGTTGAGGTAGAGGTGTGAGCACACCTTTGGGTAGGTAAGAATGCCCTGGAGTTTGGGCTGTTTTCTCCATGATGATTCTTAATACAACCTGTACTTAGTTCTATTTTCTCTGCCAACAGCACGTAATAAATACTATCAAGATGTCTCATTCGTGCACCTTGATGACTCATAGATGACAGTTTGAAAGCACTGAGAGTATTTTGAAGAGTACAGATAGTTCCGATATAAAAAGCCTAAAAGAAAGAAAGAAAAAATAATGACTGTAGAAAGGAGTAAAGAAATAGTCCATCATATGTCAGAAGGAGAATACCACAATGAAATGTATCCGATGTGCCAAAGACACAGGGCATATAAGTAGAAATTATGGCACATACAACTTCTCAGAAACCAAGAATGCAAGCAAATCTGCAAGAAAGCTTGTAACCATTGGTTAAATCACTTTTTAAAAAACTTAATTTCTGACCTTTATTTAATGCCTTGAGTAAAATTTCCCCTTTAAAGTTTGTAGGCATCCTTATTTCTAGCAAGAGCAATTATAAGGGGTTTTGCTCCCATTTCTCATCCTTTGACTTATCAAAAACCTACATCACATCAGATACAAGGGTTAAGAGTTGGGATAAAACCATGCATTTACTAGTAGACTTCCCTAGGCAACTTTCTGCATCTTTCACAGGGTCATCAAGAGTTTACTGAAGAATTGTTGCAATAAGCAAAATAATTTTATCTAAATTGTTCTTATCTACCTACCTCCTTTCATTCCTACTTCACCCAAGTGAGATAACTAGAGACACAAATGACTTAACATCTTTCCTATTGTAAAAGGAATGGTAAGAAACTGAAGCACAAGTAGGTGCTATTTCTACCCAGAGTCACACAAAGATAGGAACAGTATAGGAACAAATCTGTTTCCTGCCTTCATGTTCGTTTTATAAGACCAAACTACCTTCCAAGTTAATGCCTCCTCACAAATGGATCCCAGAAAAGAAATACAACTGCTGCATTATAGAGTGTAATAGACAGGCATTTTCCTAGTTAGATAAAAAAAATTGAAATATAAAAATTATAATATGCTTTGTGACAGTCTAGTAAGTAGAAAAAAATAAATAATATGGCTTTTCAAAGAATTTGCTCACTTTTGGAAATATCCAAATGTCCTCCACTTCATCACAATAAATAAGGAAGACATTTTAGAGAAATAATTTCAACAATCTTCCGAAATGGTGTCCTAAATTTGGAAAAAGTGCTTTTTCCTCAACCACCTCTGATACTTTTGACTCCCCTCAGCAATGTATCTGCAAGAAGTCATTTAACTGTTGAACCAAATAACCCATCAGTATAAGGAAATTACTAGAATTGCAATAGGCTAAAAGGTAAAGAACCAACAGAACCTTTGGGTTGGAGATGTAGCTCATGAAACAGATTTACAAATAATGTGCAGTTCTGTGGACTGTGGGGATATAAGGGCAGCACTTGAGCATCTCTGGGGCCTTGGGTGGGGGCTGCATGCATTTTATGCTTCCTCGAGTTAAAAAGGAATACAAATGTTTCTCCACGTCTGGAAATGTTACCTCTCTCTCTGGTTTCATTGTGATCTATCAACCCATTTTGTGGTAAACTTTCAACTCCGGAGTGCCTTTCTTATTCACTTTTTCCTACCAAAATCCTAACCACTCCTCTGTCCTACAACTCAAGCGTCACCTTCATCATCTTTCTTGAGCCATCCTGTTAGATTTCATCCTGTCTACCACCCTCCCGCCCGCACTCTAGTTTCTTTCCAATGAAAGCACTTATCATACTCCACTTGGTATTCAGTTTTTGAAAATCTCTCTATGTCCCACTAGACTGTGCCTGAACACCTAACCATTCTTAATACTTATTTCACTGAATTGAAGTGAATTCCAACTAAGACCCAAGAGACAGCCTTCAAGTACAGATTAGTGTGGAATTGAGTTGTTATTCACGGCCTTTCTACATCACAGACAGCCTCAGTGTTAGTGATGACCTATTCAAATATGGGGAGACATTTTATTTAGATTTCATTTCTTGGGCCTTAGAATTAATTTTGGCCCCTGACTAATAAGTAAGTAGCTTTCTACACACACACACACACACACACACACACACACACACACACACACCTTGCCATCTGACAAGGAGGCTCCGTGTCACCCACAGAAATGACGAGCGTAACTTCTACGGTGTTGAACAATTTTATCAAGTGGATCAAGGGCACTTCAACAGAGAACTGCCTGAGAAGGCTCTCATCTATCCACTCGGGAGGACAGAAAGAAATGATGATTCATTACCATCTCGGGTGTAACAGCACAGCCTGGGCAATCCTAATGAGGGAAGATGCTCAGAATCTATGGCGAGCCAAGTGGCTCTGATTAAGAAGTTTCAGGCAGAGATGAAAAAGCAAAACTTTTTATTTTTTTTCTTTAACCAGACCTAAGAAACTTTTGAATTTCCTAAAAGTGCTAGAAAAAAAAATTAGGTGAGATTACTGTCAGAAACACCTCAAAAGTAAACATTCATTTAAAGTCCTGAGGAAATTCCACCGGTTACGTGGACTCTTTGAAAACACTAAATGGAGGGTCCTGTTTCCAAGTTTATTTCAAGTGAAACTTTACCTACATGAGCTGTTAAGCATCCACTCTCAGACCTCTTGGACCACATGCCCTTTTATTTACAAATATCTGGGTGTGATGTCCATTTATTCTTAAAACTTTTTAAATATAAGGAATAGCAAAGCCTGTCTTATGACATTTATGTGCAGTTTTCCTCGGCGGTAGAGAGCAAGGGCACATTATAGCTTTTTGTGTCCTTCTCAGCAAATCCATCTCAGAAGTTCAGTCACCCACATCGATGAGAGGCATGAGGCAAGGGCTGAGTAGGTTGTAAATGTGCTTTTATGTTCTAAATCTCTAATACATATCTCCAAAGTTGACTGGCCAAAAATGCAATTAAAATATCAGCCTGCATCCACTTACGATGATAAGTTCCTAATTATATAGTGTAGCACACTGTGCATAAGGTACTTAGGAAAAATCACTCCATTTTGCTTTTCTTTCATTTTATAGTGAATAAAAGACAGTTATGAAAAGCCATGGGTGAGGCTTTGCACAAAGCTGTATTTCTCAGCGAGCCTTGCCTGAAAGAAAGCACACCCTGATTAAAGGCTTAGGAAACCGGCATGGGATCAGTCTAGGCTACAGGAAAGGGGAGTGCTGCTGGGAGCGGGGCGATGCCAGTCTGCTTAACGCCTCCTGGAGGTGTGACAACAGCATGAGCACACAGCCCCTTCCCAAGCGTGCATACATTTCCTTCTGTAAGAAATCAGCACGATTACTTTAAACACGTAATCACCTTAAAAGTTAATTGTAGAATAAAGTCGATTAGAAATGTCAAGTAATTTCAAGCAACTAATTAGAAGTCTCTCTCTCTCTCTCTCTCTCTCTCTATCTCTCTCTCTCTCTCTCACACACACACACACACACACACATGACACACATGCACACACACACATATCTCAATTTTTTCATCTTCTGGGGATGATTGCATGTCCATTAAGTATTTCAACAGTCCAAGTATCCATCACTAGATGAGTGGATGAAAAAGAGAGGGTATATTTACACAATGGAATACTGCAGGGCTGCAAAAAAAAAGAAGGAACTCTTACCCTTTGCAACAGCATGGCTGGATCTGGAGATTATTATGCTAAACGAAATAAGCCAGTCAGAGAAAGACAAGTAGCATACGATATCCCTCATATGTGGAATCTAATGAACAAAATGAAATGATGAAAAAAACAGGTTTAGAGGCATGGATGTATGGAATAGACTGACAGACCTCGGGGGGGGGGATGAATAGGTGGGGGAACGCGGAAAAATTAACCAGTATATGCATAGCCCATGGACAGGGTCAATAGTGTGGTGAAGGCCTTGGGGGCGCAGGGCCTGGGTAGATAGGGGCAAGGCAGGATGGGGGATATCTGTAACAGTGTCAACAATGAAAAAAAATCCCCAAATTTCTGCCATATGTCAAGCTCTTCTTCAAAGATGCCTCACTGGCAAGGCTATTCACAGAATAGGCTCCTGTTGAAAAAGGAGTCCTTGTGCTCACTTTGGCAGCACACATACTAACATTGTCAACCACACAGAGAGATTAGCGCGGTCTCTGCTCCAGGATGACACGCAGCTGTGAAAAAGGAGTCCTTGCGATCAGGAGATAGGGGAAAGGTGACAGATTCATATTTGTCATGAGAGAGCATGGCTTAGAGTTGTCAAGGAGAGTAAAGAAATGTAAGAAACAAATTGCTCTGTTACATTCCTAGTGCTGCTCTTACAAAGTACCACAAACTCGGTGGCTTAAAACAACAGACGTTTATTTTCTTGAATCTCTGAAGGCCAGAGTCTAGAACAGCCGTGGGCAAACTACGGCCCGCGGGCCGGATCCGGCCCGTTTGAAATGAATAAAACTAAAAAAAAAAAGACCGTACCCTTTTATGTAATGATGTTTACTTTGAATTTATATTAGTTCACACAAACACTCCATCCATGCTTTTGTTCCGGCCCTCCGGTCCAGTTTAAGAACCCATTGTGGCCCTCGAGTCAAAAGGTTTGCCCACCCCTGGTCTGGAGTCAAGGTGTCGCAGGACCACACTCCCTTGGAAGGTTCCAGGGAGAAGCCTCATGCCTGTCCCAGCCTCCGGCAGCTCCAGGTGCTCCCTGGCTGGTGGAAGCATCCTTCTAATCTCTGCCTCTGTCTTCACGGGGCCTTCCCTTCCGCGTTTTCTCCTCTTCTGTCTGTCTCTTCCTCTTCTTATAAAGACACTTGTCATTGGATTTAGGGCCTATAGGGATGACAGTATACCCCCCCCCCATTAATACATGCTGATTTATTACAGGGATAAGCTGGTTTCTCTGGGGATAAAAAAGGAGGAGATGCGAGAGGAGATGCAAGCATTTTATTAATTTGTGATGTCTTTCCCTGGCAGGCAGGGTAGCAAGTTCCAGGATAAACTAAAATCATCCTTAAAAAAAAAAGTTACCCCCTAACAGCCCTGGCCAAAAGTTAAATAAATAATTAAAAATCCCAATGACTCCTCATTGTTTATGAAAACAGAGGTTATGAAGGAGTTTCCTCTGGGTACAGGAAGAAAGTGCAACTTCTGGTCGCTCGAGGGGGAAAGGGTAGATGTAGGACTTGTGCAGGCTGGCTTCAGCCCACAGGGAGGAGCTGGGATGATCTCATCTTGAAATCCTTAACGTAATTGCACCTGCCAAGCCCTTGTCTCCAAATAAGGTCACATTCACAGGTGCTGGGGAGACCTGTGAACCTTTTGGGAAGAACCACCATTTGATCCACTCCAGTTACCGTAATGAACTCCCAGGAATAATGCCATTTATCACCTATCATCTAAAAGGGGCTTGCTCAGTTGGTTGGAGTGTCGTCCCACACTAAAAAGGTAACAATCGATGTTTCTCTTTCAGATCAATGATTCTCTCTCTCTCTCTCTCTCTCTCTCTCTCTCTCTCTCTCTCTCTCTCTCTCTCTCTCTCTCTCTCTCTCTCTCCTCCCTCTAAATAAACAAACATATCCTCAGATGAAGATTTTTTTTAAATGGAGTGTCTCCATAGAAAGCAGATAGATTCCTATCTTGGAAAAGCTGGTTGAGATGGTACATGTAAATGCATTTGGTCAATTACACACACACATTATTGCTAATAAAATGACTGACAAAACACTTTTACATATGTAGCCAAATGTCTTATAACCTGAAAGCTTAGCACCTAGTAGATACTCAAAAAAAAAGTCTCTGGAGTTGTTTAATGAAAACGACAAGTGAATTAAATATTTTCTGGAGGTGCATTCTCTGTGGAAGTGCCAAGATTCACATTCTATGAGCTATGTGCACACTGCTCACGTGTGGCTGGGATAATAGATATTTACCAGGGCTTCTTTCTCACCGTCTCCCCAGCAGGTCCTGTTTGGGTTGTCATTTCTTCTACAATAAATAAGGAAACACAGCTGATTCAAGAGCAGAATAAATTCCGAAATTAGAGTCTCTTCAAGGCCATGCACTTAAGTTTAATGTTACCCATAAAAATTCCTTCCCATAAAGAAGTGCAGAATTCTGTTATTTTCCAAAATAAACAACCCATTCCTTCCTGGTTACGTCGCAGCTAGGTCAGAAAGAGTGGCCTTACTCCTCAGCAGCTAGAAAATTTTCCTCACAAATTGTGTCTTGTTATTCTTCAGAATGGGTGTTTATACAGGGCATTGTTTGGGCTTAAAATTCAACTTTTCCGATACACATATCTGTTTGCTATATGAAGAATAAAGAGGCATTGCCTTTGTATAACTTATGTCTAAGGAAAGCAAAAGCTTACCCTAAGGATACTGGCAAGTGCCTATTTCCTAAAGATGGTTCTTTCTCCACAATCAGAAACTGTGGAGGTGATTCTGATGCACCCAAATGCTTGAGAAGCACTGCATGGGGGGCCACACCGGGGAGGAGTTTAAATCATAGGTCACTGGACCTCACTCCCCACCCTGAGTTTCTAATTCTGTAAGTCTGGTGTGGGCCCAATAATTTACATTTCTAACAAGTTCTAAGTTGTGCTGATGTGCCGCTTCAAAGTCAACACATTGAGAGTCTCTCTTTTAGATACAGAGAAAAGAAAGAATCCAGACTACACATTTTTTTTCCTCCCACATTTCTTCCCTGGTGGAAGGGTAAGTTGGAATGAAGAGAGAAGCAAGGAGAAGCGTGTGTGACATTAATCGGTGTTTCTCTCCATGAAAAAGAAAACCCTCAGGAGCAAGAAATAAAGGTGCCCTTCAATATCACGTCCTAACCTTTGCACCAACAGCCCTGCAGACCTGAACTCCCAGGAGCCAGCCTAACAGGGAGCACATAAGGTTGCAGAGGGCCCTGGTAGGGATGAGGCATTAGTCTCAAATCAATAAGGAAACCAAAACCAAACACACAAGGGGAGAGTTGAACATATGTGACATATGGGACACACTTGGAAATAATGGGAGGGGGGCACCTGTGCAATCCCAAAGGAATATAGGTAAGAACTACAGCCCATGGAATTTGAACATGAAAGTGTATCTCTTGTTATTTGAGCTCATAGACTGGTGGTGCATTTGGCTTGTAGTAAAATATGGATGCTCAATGTCCTTTGTTACTTAAAAGGTAGCAATCTCTGTGTAGAACGAAGAAGATATTTTAGATTTTTTAAAAATTTCCACTGTATCTATTACTATGCTTTACTTGCCTTAGACTCATCTTTA
The DNA here is from genome assembly GCF_000147115.1 of Myotis lucifugus. Lineage (NCBI taxonomy): Eukaryota > Metazoa > Chordata > Mammalia > Chiroptera > Vespertilionidae > Myotis > Myotis lucifugus. Next base: position 11,551,437 of record NW_005871065.1, on the reverse strand, counting down.
TTACTTCATCTCCCCCCAACATTAAGTTGCACATGCGATTTCTCAACATAAAATTTTTCCGTAGTTTTGTGTTGCCACAGAATAATTCGCAAACCCCTTAGTGAGGTAGCAGCACTCTTAGTCCCTGGACTTCGTTTTAGACATTTGTCTAGAACTGGGATCAGCCTTGACGGAGAGCTTGTTAGAAATGCAAATTCTTGGGTCCAACCCCAGACTTACTGTGTCAGATCTGCATTTTTAACAAGACTCCTCCTGCTGATTTCTCTGCACATTACAGTCTGACAAACACTCCTGTAGACGACTGACAACCTTTCTTTCACCTTGGTAATCTTTTACTCATAACTGGTTGACACGGTCCTATATGGGCATAAACATTGATGAGAGAAAAGATGGTGGATCTTGTCTCGTATACCAGGTGCAAAACCTTCTTCAGAGCCAAATGCAATCCTCAGAAATGTTTGTACCTTTTCTAAGTTATTTGCACCAACTGGCCCTTTACAGAAGGCTCAGAGAGAACCACTGTTGGAAGCTAAAATAATGACAGCAGTAACCAGAGATGCCATTCCCCAGGCCCGGATGTGTACACCTGTACCTCAGGCCCTGCACTACTCCAAACAGCAATTCAGTGAATGTGGATTACACCCAACTGCCAGTGATGCTTCTTTGGCTTCACCGAGGACAGTGCTATAAGAAAGCACAGCTGTAAACTCACCACCTGCTACCGGATTTAGTGCTGATACTGAACACAGAATAAAATCACTGTTAGAACTACTGTTGAGTTGTTTATACTCAGCTGCACCTGTAAAAGGAAGGCCTTCTTCTATGCTAACCCATGCAACAGAGCTGTGAACAATCATAAAAGGGTAAAACACAGTCTGAGGCATGACTGTGTATGTGTTACTTGTTGTTGTTTGAGTATGTTGGGTAGATTATGTGAAACTGGGATCTTCCTTTTTTCTTCACCAGTCACCAGGTGGGGTTCTACAAAGAGCCGTAACCTCATTTCACTGGTTTTCACCTCATCTGCCAAAAGGATCTCAGATTGATGCCAAATGACCCGTGGGTGTTTCTTGGAAGTCGCAGATGTTAGCATATCTGTTTACACATGTCTGCTCCTCTGATGCTGGGTCCCAGCTATTGCCAAGTGCAGGGCCTAAGATGCTGGAAGCTCTCATGACATGGTGCCTTTGATGGAGAGGCGCTGCTATAGAGATTTCCCTGAGACTGTTCCTTCCAGTTGCACTGGCTTGTTTTCCATCAGATCCAGTCATCTGGGGTTTGGGAGACAGTGGGCAGACACCACACAAATCAGAAGTTCTCTCTCCCCTCGTGTTATTAGAAACATTTTAATAGGCTTAGGCTAAGCCTTAGGCTCATTGAACCTGGTGTTTTCCTTCACTATGAGTTTTCTCATGGGATGCTTCTTGGTCCCATGTGCAAATACACGTCTGCACAGCTCACATTGATATGCCCGGGGTGACTTTGAATTAAAATGCCAGCTATGTGAGTGTCACTTTAAGGTTTTCAGTTCTCTTCTGGAAACACTTTGTAGTGGTTGGAAATAAGTTCATGCTACTATAAGGATGACTTTGAAAACGGGCAATGAAAAAAGAGATGGCAATCTCCGGTGATTCCTTTTAGCAAAACTTAAATGTTATATTGTTTCATATGAAATTTAATTTACAAGCCAGAAATCTAAATTGATTTGAAAAATCATTTTGTGTAGCTTAAATTGTTAACAAGTGGTAGAATGCTATCTTGTCACAGACACGGTATATCTTATTCATATGGGGAAAAAAGAGATGGTAAAAAACAAAAATTCCCATGAGAACACACCACCATTAATATCAGCACCCAAATTTACTCTGTGGCTCTTTTGTTCATAAAATTGTTTTTATTGCATGAACTTTAAGCCTGGTGGCTCTACTAACAAAGATATGTGAAGAACCATCAAGAACATCCAAATACTTTTGCTTAAAAGATCATATTTTTAATGGAGGGAGTTTTGATAAGATGAAGGAAAATAAAAACTTTCAAAAGAAAGTAAACTGAAAAGTATTATTAGGAAATTCCAATTAAATACATCAACTGGCAAAAAGAAAGAAAGAAAGAAAGAAAGAAAGAAAGAAAGAAAGAAAGAAAGAAAGAAAGAAAGGAAAAAGAAGCCAGAAGTAGAACATGAAAATGGAAGGTTGTTGTGGATAGTATTAGTGGTGAGACTGTGTGCTGAAGGCTAACAAGCATTTTCATTTAGTGAAATTTATGAATTTTCCAAAAAAATTTGATTTTAGATTTAATATTCAATTTGGGTGGCCTATGCTCAGCTTCCTGGGAACTACGAAGGAAAGATAAAGATGAGGGGATAAAAGAAAAGCACGGAGCATTTTGTCTTTGGGTAGTGGGCACACAATTCAGTATACAGATCATGTATCATAGCAATGTACACTTGAAACCTATATAATCTTATTAACCAATGTTGCCCCAATAAATTTAATAAAAAATAAAATAAAAATAAAAAAATAACATTTTAAAAGAAAAGTAAAGGATAAAGAGCAATTTGCATGGTGGATCAGGGCTTGGCTTGGATAGCCCTGTAATTGGCTCAGGGCTGGTGCTGTCTTTCCTTGCTCGAATTCCCTAGTGTTGACCTTGATGAATAGCATAGCAGGTTAGATTGTCCTTGAGACTGAATGATATTTCTTGTTATTATTGAGTATGGGAAAACATTCATTCACTTTGTCATTTATTTAACAGGCATTTACAAAGCGCCTACTATACGTAAGTCCTATGGGAAACCAATACCCAGTATTTAGTATGACTTTAAAACCTTACTTCTTTAAGCCTATTTAGAAATCTTCTTGCTTGATTAAACTGAGCTATAAATTTTATAAAATTCTGAGTTTATTTTTCAATATTATATACTAAGAATTCAAAATTTTACATTAAAAATCAAACAGATATTTTGAATTTCTGAAACAACTTTATTTTTAAGAAAGCACCAAAATTCCATTGCAGAAAGAAATTGTGTTTGGAGAAGAAGGAAATGCATTAATGTTTATTTGTTCCTGAATGGAAGATGAAACGCATAATTTTTCTTTCTCATTTTCCAATTTTGTATGTGATTTATCTAATTAAAAGTTATTTGCACAGCTCTTTGCTTTGGAGATAGCAATGGTTGAAAATCTTCCATTTTATAATTTAGAAACGAGTGACATTTGGTTCTAGTATAATAAAAGTATACTCTAGCAAAATATTATACTGGGAAGTGAAACTTCTCAAAAAATTAAGTTTGATTTGTATGAAACAACCAGTATTTCAAGAACATGCTGAAAAAAAAAGTAACACTGCATAGTTAGGTGGCACTAAAATGAAATTTTTACTCAATTCTGATCTAGGCACTGTGTTTACAAGGATAATGTCATTACTGCAGACCCAAGGGATAAAGAGAGACAACCCAGAGGTAGTAATATTACCAATGAGCCATTAAAAAAGTAATCTCTATGAAAATTTTGCACATTTGTAGGAGAGTATTCCTGAGAAGATGTTAAATCTATTTTCAATTTTAAAAAGTATACTATGAGCTAAGAAATAGAACCTTTAACTCAATCCGTCCATATAAAGGTATCCACTTTTTTGTCCCTATGACCTCTTAGAAATGCTCAGAGAATCCTAGAGCTCCTAGTTAGTTGCCTTGCCTTTCCCTGTGAGATTGGCATTTCAATGAGTATAGTCTTTATGAGGTGATAATCATGGAGAAATATTCTCTTAATCCTCCATGAAAATGGATCCAAAACCCAATTTTTTAAAAGTGTAGCTAAAACTAAGTGGGAAAAGGAGAGAGAGGGCGTGGGACAGGGGTGAAGGGTGGGGGGGTGAGGGGTAGGGATGGGGGTTAGGGGGATGGGGGAGGGCAGTGAGAGCTGAGCAGTCAGAGCAAGAGGAGCTTGTTTTTAATGCAGACATTGCAGGAAAAAGAAAATACAATAATTTAATGGCAATACATTTATGTAATGGTATACTTTTTTGCTTAGCACCATTAAACCTATGTCAGGAATTAAGGACATTTAAGTGTAGTCTGGGGTGTTTTAAAATAGTGATAAGTATTCAATGAGGAGAATTTAGGAAATATAAACACATATAAAAAAGAAAATTAAAACCATTCATAATCCCCATCAAGAAGACATAAACACTATGAACAGTTTGGTCTGTCTGAATGTGTGTATATTTACAGGTCACAGGCAAGGGTGTATGTGGTGGGGGTGGGTGGGGGGCGATGAGAGAGACAGATAGACAGACAGTAAACTCCATGTGTGTGCTTACCCAGTCATTTTTTTCTTTATGTTTGTGTAAATGTTTTTTTGTTGTTCATAATAGGTATCTTACTATATTGCATTTACTCCATGAAATATTAGGATTTTCTTATATTAATAAGAATAATAATTCCATTGCATGGAGGTACCATGATTCATTAACCATTCTCATATTTTCTCTATTTTAAATAACACTTTGATGAACATTCACATAAAATGTTTTCCACATATCTATTATTTTCTTATAAAAGTTACTAGAGGCCTGGTGTACAACATTCGTGCACTGGTGGGAGGGGGGAGGTCCCCTCAGCCCAGCCTGCACCCTCTCACAGTCCAGGACCCCTTGGGGGGATGTCTGCCTGCAGTAGAGGTGGGAGAGGCTCCCGCCTCCACCGCTGCACTTGCCAGTGGGAGCACACTGACCACCAGAGGGCAGCTCCTGCATTGAGTGTCTGCCCTCTGGTGGTCAGTGCACATCATAGTGACTGGTCATTCCATCATTTGGTCGATTTGCATACTAGGCTTTTATTATATAGGATTAGAAGTGGAATAGCTATGATAAATGGTAAAAACACTAACTTTATTTTAATCTTTAAGGGTGTTTTATTGTGTTTATTTTATTTTCCCTATTTCAAAAAGAATATAAATTTATTGTGAAAAAGTTGGAAAATGTAGACACACACACACAAAAATTAAATAATCAAAATTTAAAAAACCAGTGATAACTGGTCACTGCATTTTGACTTACAGGCTTTCAGTCTTTTTTCTCCTCACCTGTAGGAAATAAATATGTCTATTTTTTTCTTTCTTTCTCTGCTTTTTTACCAATACCCTGTCACACAGTGTATTATGATCTATAACTTTTAAAGCCTTGATAATGTACATAATTTCCTATCCTATCTAATAATAGACAAAGATTGAAATTGACCATACCTCTGCTATGCCTCCCATTGCCTAAACAGCAAGATATGCAAATTAACCGCCAACAAAGATGGCGGCTAATTTGCATACTGCAGGCAGATCCCGCTGCGCCGCCCCAGCGCAGGATCCAGGCCTGCCGTGTCTTGGGCGGGGTGGGTGGGGTGGGCGGGGCCGGCAGCAACGTGATCCGTGAGAGGGCACAGGTTGGGCTGAGGGACACCCCTCCCCTGCCAGTGTACAAATTTTTGTGCATGGGCCTTCTAGTATTAAATATATTTGTCTAAATTATCTCAAGAAATATTGTACCAATTTCAAGAGTTTGTTTTACCACATGATAACATTCTTTCTAAAGTCTAATGATCTAGTAAGTGAAAGAAGTTTTCTCTGAAACTTAAATTTGCAATAATTTGGTTATGAAAAAGTATTTTTAATATATTTATTAACTATTTCTTTATCTTACATTTTTAAATTACCTTTCAAATATATTATACTCATTTTATAGGAATTTATATAAGTTATATATGCACACACATATACTATTAATTATATTCATTGCAAATATCTTCCAATTTGTCTTTGGTCTTTAGGTGTGTTCTGATGTCTTTAGTCATACAGTAGTTTTTATGTTAATGTAGACCAATTATTAATGTTTCTTTGTGACTGTGTCTTGTTTAAGAAACTTTCTTTATTTTTGACTTTGCCTCTATCATTCCCATGATCTTTGTGGTTGCCTCCTAATGCCTCCCACTGCTGCAATTTTATCTGAAGGTATTGTTAGGATGCAAGGCTCAGGATGATTTGGATTCCATTATATTCATTCCTTTTCCTGAAGGATTAGTCAGTAAGGGAAAAAATGACTGTCTGATAAGCCATTGCTAATATTTTTCACATCAGATTTGAATACAGAATCAGTCTTTACTTGAAAAATGCTGAAGGATCTGACAGCAATACCCATGGATTGTGTATGTACTGGCTCCCCCACATGTGAAAAAGTCTTTGTAGAGTAGAGGATATTGAGATGAGATGCACCATGAAGATTAAAACTCAGCCCCCATTGTATAATAGATGAAGAAGTGGAGATTCAGAAGAATGTAATTATTGCTCAACATCACATGACTAGTCTGTGGCAACATTGACACAAAATTCAAATCAGTATTTCCAACCAAAATTGCCTTAGACACACTAGGCAATGCAAAGCTTGCTCTCTGCTAAAATTTAGTTAATGGGATATACTCTTAAATATTCAGAAGGTTGTTTCATTATTATCATGCAAATACTAGATCTAAAAAATGGTGGCCTTCTTGTCCCCAATGATTTCTGTCAGTAATCAATTCAGAATATAATAAAAGGTAAATGAACAGTCAAGTTGATAGAAATGTATTTTCTTCAAAAGAAGTCCTTGGAGACTTTTACATTTATGCTGGCAAATCAATGTTAATTCTTTCATTCCAAGACACTGTACCTGTCAGAAGATGAAATTCAAAATTCCTCCTTCTTTATAAGAATAATCTGTCAGTTACAAATGCAAACGTGGCATTAGAAATGAAATTAGATACTGTGAAATGTTGCAAGTGAATGAAACATTGCTAATCCGAGTTCTCGCAAATAAAAGTATTGAGAGAAAGGAATTGTAGGTACTAACTCGAACCTTCTAACTTAAAATTTCAAATAATTACACCCTTGTATATATAAAAAGCAGCTTATCCCTACAAGATTTATTTAAGTCTTCTGAGTGGTTTTCAGAAAAAAAATTTAATTTTTCCCCATGACTAATTTTATAATTAGCAATTTGTACTTCTTTGAATTTTGGAGTTAATTATTAATATGAATAGAAGTCTTCCATTTTCTTCATATGTAGAAAAGTGTATTTTCCACACTGACTCATTAAGTCTCCAGCCCAACTTTAGTTTCTCCTACACAACTATACATGTCAAATCTGAACCTATTTTTAGAAGTGTTTCCTGACTCCAGATTAAAAGAGAAATTGGAACATTTCCATTAAAATGTTCTTTTCTCTTTTATGTTTTCCAGAAATAAAAATCTCTCTCACAATAAGTAGTATTTTTTCTAAATGAAGGAAATAAGTCACCAAGTATTGCCTTCTTCACGTTCCTAACCCCAAACAAGCAACAAAAACAACAAATAAATTTTTAAAAATAACTTTAACAAAACAAAAATAGCCAAGTATTTTTGTCTGTGTTGATGATAAAATTTATGTCAGTTCGGGCCTAAAATTACCATCTCCAAAGTTCAGAATGAATTAATGAGTATTATCAGTATAAAAATGAAATCAATTCCCAACCCAACAGTTCAGATTTTAGAATTATCTTCCTTTGAAATGGAATTTACACAATCTATATTTGCATCATGAAGAAAATACATCATTTAGCCAAAGCATACACAAGAGTTCAAAGAGAATGTTTACATGGTCTTCAAGAAGGTTACATCTAGTCAAGGAAAATTAATTTTAGAAATTAAGCAATTATCTGGATAAGTAAAATTGAAAGAAAATACTTGATTCAATTACCTGCTTATGTTCATGGAAGTATCTGAATCATCTGTATACTTATTACAACTTTCCACCTTTTTTGTGTTAGGTTAATACCAAAAGTCAGTCAGAGATAGAAAGTGACAACTTTCATTACTTTACACAAATATATCATTGGAAAATAAAGTGAGAATAAGAATAAAATGTTGAGAAACAGAAAGAGAAGCTACTCCTGCTTTGATTAGAATACCAGATATGAAGTAAGAGATAAAAGGTACAGGATTCCAGTTATAAAATAGATAAGTCCTGGGGATTTAATGTACAATTTGGTGATTATAGTTAATAATACTATATTTGAAAGTTGCTAAGAAAGTAGATCTTAAAAGTTCTCATCACAAGAAAAACATTTTGTACCTTCATGTGGTAACAAATGGGTTAACTAGACTTTTTGTGGTGATCATTTTGCAATATATGCAAATATCAAATCATTAAGTTGTACACCTGAAATTAATACTGTTATATGACAATTATAGCTCCATTTTTTAAAAATCTAAAAAATAATAATATAAATAAGTAAGTAAATATTTTCATGTTAAAGAAAGGTGCATAGAGATCTCAAGACCCGTGGATGAGAAAGGCCAATATATCCTAGAAAGATTTCAACAAGAATTCAGAAGTCTCCAGGTATTATCCAAGTTTTCTGTAATGAAGAGACTGATAAGTGAGTGTTGCTCTTTTCTTGGAGCAGACTTTAATTCATTTCTAGGTTCTTTGTGGTTTACACTCTAACTCCTCACGACAAATCCCAACTGCAACTTAAATGAAACCAGCAAGTTAAATATGCTAAAGGTTCATTTTGGAAATGTTGTCAACAGTGACCATTTATTTTCAGAAATTACCAAAGCTACCTTTAAAATAGACAGTGTTATAAAACTTGCGGGATTTAGTTGAGCTTTATACTCATTTAAAGCCAGGGATAAACGATAGCATTAACTATGCACTAACTTGTACAGAATGCGAGCAATGTGCCCTTCTAGCTGCGCATTGAATTTTTATCTCCTAGTTATTTAGGAAAGCATTGAGAATTTCATCATAGTGTTAACTCGAGGCTTCGGCAGTAAGAATTGCCGACCTGATGAATTGGTCTTTTCAGTAAGATAAGTGCGCTTTATTCACAGACGAAGTATTTATCTTGAAGGAATTTTTCTTTAATATCCTGCAGAGTGTGTCGGGAAGTCTTATGAGAATAGGCTTTCTTGTGAGATGACAGTCTTTATAGGCAATCTAAAATGAATCACCCAAGGTTTCCTTTTTTGCTACACATAATTCATCTTTTCATTGCAACTCCCACCCCATCCACCCCCATCCCATCTCCCCTAGAGGGTTGCTTTGGGAACAAGAGAGAAAAGAGTCAGCACACAACTATGTAACTGAGTTTCCCAACTAATAAGCTATTTCCAGGGATTAGACCACTCACCTTTGAATCATCTCACTCCCTGCATGTAATAGGCATGCCCATAGCTGTTAATTTAGAAAACTAAATGGCACATTTGTATGCCCCACTGGGAAAAGGAGGAAACAAATGTATTACAGTTTTGGAGGCCTAAAGTAGAGAGCCAGTGTAATGACCGCGGGCACAATTAAATTAAAGTTTGTAAAATTCTCTTTCCATAAAGACAAATGGTCTAACTATAGAATCGCATTTCACACGTACATAGTAAAAAGAAACTTGGATTTTCTTTCCAGATCTTCTCTGTGACTTTAGGTAAGTCATTTGTTCTCTCTGAACCTGTTTGTTTATATGCAAAATGTAAGTAACAATAGCATGCACTACTACCTTCTAATAATCAAATTAAATAATGTCTGGAGGCTTGTAGGTAACTGCAAAGCACTCTCTAACTGTGACATACTAGGAAACCCTATTAAAATGTACATATCTGTGCAATGTGAATTTTGTCCTTAAGGAATGTTTCCAAGCCTCTTTGTGTTCAGTGATAATCAGTAGAGTGACCATCTCAACATGGGTTCCCCCTACAGTAAACTCTTATCAAAGGACTTGGGGACAAGTAGTTAGAAGGTGACCTCGGGAAGTACAGCAAAGCAAGTGGGTAAAGTGTAAAAGAAAGAGACATTTTAATCAATATACATGAACACGCTGGTTACCACTGTGGGCAACTGGGACTCCGTCTACTGGACACCAAACAGAAACCTTACGGAACATCCCTCAGAACCGATTCCTAGAGGATGGGGAGGGCTCCCCAGGGGCGTTGCTCCCTCCTTGACCGCTATCATCACCATCCAGGTTGGTGGCTTGAGAAGGTGTTAGAGGAAGCCCTTGGCCAGAAAAAACACACTCTAAGCTTGAAGTGGAAAGCTGTCAACATGCCAGAACCACTCGCTGCAGCTTCAGGGAGACTCGGGGTGGCCAGGTGTGTGGGCAGAGTGCCAACGGTGCCCGCACAGGGGCTTTTCAACACAATGAAGCATGGCAGCCATTTGAGACCATGCTCTCTGAGAACACAATGCCTGCAGTTTCTGCCTTGGGTATCCCTTTCCCCTCTGTGCTTTCATCTCCACCTCACTAACAGATCCACATTAGAGAGAACAAGAGGGACAAAGAGAAAAGGGAAGGAAAAAGAGTAAGTTAAAAATAAAAGGTCATTTCTTCCCCCACTCTCCTCTATTTGCTTCAGAGAAGGAAGAATGAGTTTCTATTCATTCAAGTAATTTTTTAAAAAAGAAAGAAAAGAAAATTAAGATGATGCTGGAAGACAAACATAAGATTCGGGAACACGCAAAAGAAGGAGGAGGAGAGGGAGGAGGGGGAGGGAGAGGGAGAAGAGAGCTCCATGTATGGTTTTTGTCAGGTCACTCAAAATCAGGATTTCCCACCTTCTAGGGGCTCCTATGCATGTTTGTTAGATATGGTTCTGTTATGTGTCAATTCATGTCAGTTTTCAGGCAAAATGTGAAAGCGTTTTCTCATTGGATGGACATAATTATATAAAAGTGTGCCATACTTTCCAATTTACTATCCAATGTATTTGGACTTTCATTCAGGTCATAACTGATTCATTAGATGATTAAAAGTTAGGACAAGTCATTTTATCCCAATGAAAGTTGTAGCTTTCTGCGGATGATAAAGAGCTAATCTCTACACTCAATAGTCTTGGGTCTTTTAGAACATTTGCAAACAATGTTTAGCTAGAAAACTTAAGATTTCCATTTGCTTCCTGGAAAGAAATACTTACTTATGGAACTTTACTTTTTTCCTCTCAGCTTCCCTTAATGCCATCTCGAATTCAAGTGAAATTTCTGCATAATGTTTGTTTCAAAACTATCAAAATTAAATAATGAATTGAAGAAATGTATTTATTTTCCCTTAAGTGCTAAATAAGACCTTTATAGTTTCTTGGGGTTTGTGCTGTTGTCCGTCATAGTTTTGTTTTGCTTTTATCTGTATGTATGCTTGCTTGTTCCCTGAAGCACATATAAATTGTATTTCATTTATTTTATTTATTTTTTTTGGGGGGGAGGGGGTTTGATTCAAAGCCAGCACAAGAGACAGGGCTAGGTTTCCAGAACAGAGTTCCTATTTTCCTCTGGGTTTCCTTACCTACTGACTAAAATATAAATTTACACTACCAGAAAGTATGAGTGTTTCTCAATTTTAAAGATCTTAATGACTGAATAAATAAAACTAATATTATATATATTTTTTCTTAAGTGTGAAGGTTTAGAAATCAGACATTTAAATAAATAGTTTAAACTTATTTTCTTTACATTCAAAATGAAATTAGTTTATGTGTGTGAATGCACCTAAAATAAGCTATGAACTACCATAACAATGTCAATCAATATCAACTGCCCTTTGCAGCTATGTCTTCTGCATAGCATTTGGTCCTCCACCTACAGAAGAACCTTTATGTTTCAGTAAAAAGATAAGAAATCTCAAAATACTTGCAATTTTTAACAACAGCAGTGACATCTGGTTACTCCCACAGTCAACTTCTCGAGTTGAGTAGACTGCTGTTTCAGTAGGCTTAATAGCTGCCTCTTGGGAAAAGGGTAGCAATGTCAAGTGTTAAACACAATGAAATCATTGCACCTGCTACCTCTACTTAGTGTTTCTGGCTGCTCTACCAAAAACACTTCTTTTATGTTCAATTATTTCTTTCAGTTCTTAAAAATGTAGACTTGAGGCTAAACCATGTTTTTTTCTATTATTTTGCTAACAGGCAACCATTATGGGTACATGAAAAAATAGAAATGTAATGCTTATTTTAAGTGAATATGGGAAGGAATTGGTAGTTATGCAATCTTAGGTTGTTTTGAAAATAATCATTTTGGTCTTCAGTATTTAGTAGCATAATTAACCCCTGTGAGGTGTGTGTGTGTGTGTGTGTGTGTGTGTGTGTGTGTGTGTGAGAGAGAGAGAGAGAGAGAGAGAGAAAGAGAGAGAGAGAGAGAGAGAGAGAGAGAGAGAGAGAGAGAGAGATGGGGGAGACTGTTTTGGATATTTAAATTGAAAATAAATCTACAAAATTAATTTAGAGTAAAAATATACAAAGTTCTTGGATTGTGACATTGGATTGTGGACCCGTAATTGTTTACATTTACATTCTAGGAAATTAAAAAATACCAAATAAAAAGACCAAAAAAACTTACTTTACTATAATAATACTTTACATTTGTCTACTGCTTTATAGTTTACAAAATGCTTTGAATTATGCATTTTTTCAATTGCTCACTGTAAATATTCATGCTTTTCAAAAGCAGATGAGAGATTTTATTATGGTGGTGATTCAATTAGGTGCAACTGTACCATCTTGTTAGTCTTGTGAATCAGCCCATTGACTAATGCAAACTAAGGTTATAGATACCAAATATTACAAGAGAATTGAAAATACTCTGCTAGCAACAGAGTATTTTAGAATTCTCTACTCATCTCCTATTTACTGCTAATGAGTTGACAGTTATTTTAAGTAGATGATGGCTTGAATACCCAGATGTTGTGTGACAGACTTTGTTCTAATTCTCTGTTTTAGTTATGTTTAAACTTGAAGTTTTATGCAAATAACTGCACAAACTCTGAGTTGAGAATTCTAAGATCCAGGCACATCCCATTACAGCATATGCTATAGACTGAATGTGCCCCCCAAATTCATATGTCCTATCCTAATCCCTAATACAATGGATGGTATTTGGAGGTGGAGCCTTTGAGAGGTGATCACATCATGAGGGTGGAGCCCTCATGAATGAAATTAGTGCCCTTATAACAGACACCCCAGAGAGCTCCTCCCTCCCTTTCCCCATATGAGGATCCTTCAAGAAGACTGCCATCTATGAACCAGGAAACAGGTCCTCGCCAGGCACCAAATCCCCCTTTGCCTTGATCTTGGACTTCTCAGTCTTTCTTTGGCCTCGAGAATTGTTTCTGTTGTTTATAAACCACCCAGTCTATGGTAATCTGTTACAGCAGCTCAAACTGAATGAAATAGCATATGTCCACAATCTTGCCTAAAACAGCTCATAAGTGGACTGTTTTAGACTAGAGTAAGATGGTGTAAATTCAGCACATCAGTTATGTGCATGAGTGGCTGATTCTGAGATATAGCATTTAAGAACCTGTTCTCTTAGACGTTTAACCAGTATATTCTCTACTTATTTACATGATTAATTTGCCCTTTCTCTGTGGAACACTTTTCTTCTTGAAGAAAGACTTCAGCTTAGTCTTCATCAGACTGTTGCTACTTCAGTATCTATGGACCCTCAATCAGGACAAGTGGCTACAGGGCACTTCCATACAGCACTTGAGTTCCTACTCCTAAAAGCTACTGCTCAAAAGAGGGGGTGTTGGGGGGAGTCACCTGTGGGCTTAATTAGCAGTAATCAGAAGCATTTTCTTCTTTTTATAAAGGCCCTCAAAACAACTCCACTTTCATATTTAACTTTGTTAGAAAATTAAAGGATAAATTCCATATATAATTTCATATATTCTCAACTCAGAGTAGTCTGATAATTATCAACTAGGCTATATTTGTCAGGATTCACTGGGCCTGTCATCTCAGAAAGTGGTTAAGCACAATTGGGGCTTTGGTATAAAGGAGAGCATGGGGTATATAAGGCAGGGAGATGGTGGAAGTGAGAGAGACTAAGGGGTTTTACCAGTTACTTCATAAACAAAGGCTGGAAAACACTCTCACTTGGCCATTGGTTCAACAAGAAAGCAGAGAATAAAAATAAAATAATAGGACAAGTCACACAAGTATATTTTTGAAGCAGGTCCTAAAATATCTCCTGCCTTGGTAATCTCTTTCCTTTTCTGATTCCCTGCTGCCTTTAGATCCTAAACTGAGAGGGGCAACAAGGGAGGAAGGGAGATGGGACAGCCGGGCAACTCAAGCCAAAAATAAAGGGGTGGTAAGTGAGGTGCCTTGGAACCAGTCCTGATTGTCCCCTCAGAATGGAAAGTTCTATGAGGAAGTGAAAAACAAACCCCAATAGATCATGGGAAGGGACTCTGAGAACAGGGCAGCCCCAGCTCCACTTCCCCATCATCACCCGAGGAGGTCAGCAGCTTCTCGAAGTCTCTCCCTGGGCATGCAGTGAGCAGAGCAGCACTGGCATGTTTGGGGGGCAAGCTAAATCACCCCCAGGAATCCAGGGCTTGAATATTTCCTGCCAGGGGCACAGACATTTCCACACACTCCATAAAGGGATCGAAGGAGCTGAGGGAACCAGTGGTCTACAGGTGGACTGGGCTCAGAGCAGCAAGACTGTGGGAACCCCAGGACCACTTGGGCAGCAACCACAAACTTTAATATGGAAATCAGCACGATACCCCCAAACTCCAAGCAATGCCAGCATACCTCAGCAGACACCAGTGCAGGGTGCCCAGTGACCTGGTGGGATTTTGCAGAAGACAGTGAATCTCCAGGGAAGGTACTGGGCCCAATGGTCCTTCTCCCACAGCCACAGGAAATGCAAGCTCTCCGGTCCCCAGGTTGATTCCTGGGAAGGAGGAAGGAGGAAAAAAGATCCTAACTGGGAGTTTAATTTTGAATTGAAGAGATTCCTTTCACCTACAGGAAACTGGCTTACCTTTAATTGGCAAGCTAGAGCCCCCCTCACCCCATGCCCCAATCTCATAATAGGAATCAAGGCCTTGAGAGCAAGAGGAAGTCAGTTGGAGGATAAAGAAAGTCTCATGCTTGTACCTCTGGGTAAATTAAGCTGTGTTTTCCAAAGGCAGCTCACTTTCAAAGGGAAGGAACTCAAAGAAAACCCCCTTCTTCTATGCTACTTCTCTTTGTCCTAGACATGGAGAGAATCCCTCACACAATCAGAGAGACAAGTGGTGCACTGAAGATGCAGCAGAACTGAGCTTGGCTCCCTGGATGGGCTGGTAGGAGCGCTTAGGAGCCCTGACTGAAGCGGGAGAGGCCGTGTGCCAGAGCAGCTGGCCACCTGGCAGAGCTGGGGAAGCCTGAGCAGACACTGTTCTGTAGACATCAGGAGCAAAAGCCTGGGAGTAGAGCAACTTGAGGGCTTTTCACACATATTGTATTAACTTTGATTGCCTGTATGATTTTCTGCTAAATTACTTTTCCATAAAGCTATAATAAAAGTATGCACAGAGTGCATCTGTGGGTGGTGGCGAGAACACAGGTGAAGTGCTGTTCTTTATTAAATGTGCAGCCATGAGCACAGAAATCCTTGATCCAGAGAAAGCCATTTAACTAATTGTCCAAAGTACTCCTCTGTTATCAACCAGGCTTACTTTAACCTAACACCAGATTTGATTCCTCCTTCATCAACTCTGTTTGCTGAGAGCCGTTAGCATCTCTTAACTATATTAAAACTAGAGGCCCGGTGCATGACATTCATGCACTGCTGGGGGAGGGGTCCCCTCAGCCCAGCCTGTGCCCTTATAGTCCTTAGTGCTGCTGCGGAGGTGGGAGAGGCTCCTGCCACTGTCCCTGGACTAGCGAGCCATGAGCCCGTCTTCTGGCTCAGCAGTGCTCCCCTGTGGGAGTGCACTGACCACCAGGAGGAGCTCCTACGTTGAGCATCTGCTCCTTGGTGGTCATTCCCCCATTTGGTTGATTTGCATATTAGCCTTTTATTATCTATATATATAAAAGCCTAAGTGACTGGCTGACCAGCCAACCAGCCAGTACTATAATGTGCACTGACCACCCAGCGCAGGCGCTCAATGCAGGAGCTGAACTGCGGTGGCTTGGCAACTGCGGTTCTCGGGTGACACACCTAGAACCAAAGAGAAGGGAATCCAATTCCGGGGTGTGTCACCCAAGAACCACACTCTCGCAATCCAGAACCCCTCAGGGGATGTCGGAAAGCCAGTTTCGGCCTGATCCCCACAGGCCAGGCTGAGGGACCCCACTAGTGCAC